>NC_081561.1:5078166-5146126 GCF_022355385.1 Mustela nigripes
CAAACCCCTCAGATTGTTTTTCAGAGTCCATAGTCTCTCATGATTCATCTCCCCTTCCAATTTACCCCAACCCCCTTCTCTCTAACTCCCCATGTCCTCCATGCTTTTTGTTATGCTCCACAAATAAGTGAAACCATATGATAATGGACTCTCTCTGCTTGACTTATTTCACTCAGCATAACCTCTTCCAGTCCCGTCCATGTTGATACAAAAGTTGGGTATTCATCCTTTCTGATGGAGGCATAATACTCCATAGTGTATATGGACCACATCTTCCTTATCCATTCGTCTGTTGAAGGGCATCTTGGTTCTTTCCACAGTTTGGCGACCGTGGCCATTGCTGCTAGAAACATTGGGATACAGATGGCCCTTCTTTTCACAACTTCTGTATCTTTGGGGCAAATACCCAGGAGTGCAATGGCAGGGTCATAGGGAAGTTCTATTTTTAATTTCTTGAGGAATCTCCATATTGTTCTCCAAAGAGGCTGCACCAACTTGCATTCCCACCAACAGTGGAAGAGGGTTCCCCTTTCTCCACATCCTCTCCAACATATGTTGTTTCCTGTCTTGCTAATTTTGGCCATTCTAACTGGTGTAAGGTGCTATCTCAATGTAGTTTTAATTTGAATCTCCCTGATGGCTAGTGATGATGAACATTTTTTCATGTGTCTGATAGCCATTTGTATGTCTTTATTGGAGAAGTGTCTGTCCATACCTTCTGCCCATTTTTTGATATGATTGTCTATTTTGTGTGTATTGAATTTGAGGAGTTCATTATAGATCCTGGATATCAACCTTTTGTCTGTACTGTCATTTGCAAATATCTTCTCCCATTCCATGGGTTGCCTCTTTGTTTTGTTGACTGTTTCCTTTGCTGTGCAGAAGCTTTTGATTTTGATGAAGTCCCAAAAGTTCATTTTCGCTTTTGTTTCCTTTGCCTTTGGAGACATATCTTGAAAGAAGTTGCTGAGGCTAATATCGAAGAGATTACTGTCTATGTTCTCCTTTAGGATTCTGATGGATTTCTGTCTCACATTGAGGTCTTTTATCCATTTTGAGCTTATCTTTGTGTACGGTGTAAGAGAATGGTCGAGTTTCATTCTTCTACATATAGCTGCCCAGTTTTCCCAGCACCATTTATTGAAGAGACTCTCTTTTTTCCATGGTATATTTTTTCCTGTTTTGTCAAAGATTATTTGACCATAGAGTTGAGGGTCCATATCTGGGCTCTCTACTCTGTTCCACTGGTCTGTCTATGTGTCTGTTTTTATGCCAGTACCATGCTGTCTTGGTGAACACAGCTTTGTACTAAAGCTTGAAATCAGGTAACGTGATGCCCCCAGTTTTATTTTAGTTTTTCAACATTTCCTTAGCGATTCGGGATCTCTTCTGATTCCATACAAATTTTAGGATTATTTGCTCCAGCTCTTTGAAGAATAATGGTGGAATTTTGATCAGAATAGCATTAAAAGTATAGATTGCTCTAGGCAGTATAGACATTTTAACAATGTTTATTCTTCCAATCCAAGAGCATGGAATGGTCTTCCATCTTTTTGTGTCTTCTTCAATTTCTTTCATGAGTGTTCTGTAGTTCCTCGAGTACAGATACTTTACCTCTTTGGTTAAGTTTATTCCCAGGTATCTTATGGTTCTTGGTGCTATAGTAAATGGAATCGATTCTCTAATTTCCCTTTCTGTATTTTCATTGTTAGTGTATAAGAAAGCCACTGATTTCTGTACATTTACTTTGTATCCTGCCACGTTGCTGAATTGCTGTATGAGTTCTAGTAGTTTCGGGGTGGAATCTTGGGTTTTCTATATAAAGAATCATGTCCTTTGCAAGGAGAGAGAGTTTGCCTTCCTCAATGCCAGTTGGGATACCTTTTATTTCCCTTTGTTGTCTGATTGCTCTTGCTAGGACTTCTAATACTATATTGAACAAGAGTGGTGAGAGTGGGCATCCGTGTCGTGTTCCTGATCTCAATGGGAAGGCTGCAAGCTTTTTCCCATTGAGGATGATATTTGCTGTGGGTCTTTCATAGATAGATTTGATGAAGTTCAGGAATGTTCCCTCTATCCCTATACTTTGAAGCGTTTTAATCAGGAACGGATGCTGGATTTTGTCAAATGCTTTTTCTGCATCAATTGAGAGCACCATGTGGTACTTCTCTCTTCTCTTATTAATTTGTTCTATCACATTGATTGATTTGCGAATGTTGAACCATCCTTGTAGCCCAGGGATGAATCCCACCTGGTCATAGTGGATAATCTTTTTAATGTGCTGTTGGATCCTGTTTGCTAGGATCTTGTTGAGAATCTTAGCATCCATATTCATCAGTGATACTGGTCTGAAATTCTCCTTTTTGGTAGGGTCTTTGCCTGGTTTGGGGATCAGGGTAATGCTGGCTTCATAGAAAGAGTCAGGAAGTTTTCCTTCTTCAGTTTTTTGAAACAGCTTCAGGAGAATAGGTGTTATTTCTTCTTTGAAAGTTTTGTAGAATTCTCTAGGGAATCCATCAGGTCCTGGGCTCTTGTTTTGTGGGAGGTTTTTGATCACCACTTCAATCTCGTTACTAGATATTGGTCTATTCAGGTTGTCGATTTCTTCCTGATTCAATTACGGGAGTTTATAGTTTTCCAGGAATGCATCCATTTCATCTAGGTTGCTTAGCTTATTGGCATATAACTGTTGATAATAACTTCTGATGATTGTTTATACTTCCTTGGTGTTCGTTGTGATCTCTCCATTTTCATTCATAATTTTATGTATTTGAGCTTTCTCTCTTTTCTTTTGGATTAGTGTCACCAGTGGTTTATCGATCTTATTGATTCTTTAAAAAAAACCAGCTTCTAGTTTCATTGATACGTTCTACTGTATCTCTGGTTTCTACCTCATCGATCTCAGCTCTAACATTGATTATTTCCCTTCTTATGTGTGGAGTTGGTTTGATTTGTTGTTGATTCTCCAGTTCTTTAAGGTGTAGAGACAGCTGCTGTGTTCTGGATTTTTCAATTTTTTTGAGGGAGGCTTGGATGGCTATGTATTTCCCCCTAAGAACCACCTTTGCTGTATCCCATAGGTTTTGGATCGAAGTGTCTTCATTGCCATTGGTTTCCATGAATTGTTTCAGTTCTTCCTTGATCTCCTGGTTGATCCAAGCATTCTTAAGCAAGGTGGTCTTTAGCTTCCAGGTGTTTGAGTTCCTTCGGAACTCTTCCTTGTGATTGAGCTCCAGTTTCAAAGCATTGTGATCTGAGACTGTGCAGGGAATAATCTCAGTCTTTTGGTATCGGTTGAGTCCTGATTTGTGACCCAGTATGTGGTCTGTTCTGGAGAAAGTTCCATGTGCACTTGAGAAGAATGAGTATTCTGTTGTTTTAGGGTGGAATGTTCTGTATATATCTATGAGGCCCCTCTGGTCCAATGTGTCATTCAACGCTCTTGTTTCTTTATTGATTTTCTGCTTCGATGATCTGTCTGTTTCTGAGAGAGGCGTGTTAAGATCTCCAACGATTAGTGTATTCATATCAGTATGACTCTTTATCTTGATTAACAGTTTTCTTATGTAATTGGCTGCTCCCATATTGGGGGCATAGATATTTACAATTGTTAGATCATTTTGGTGGATAGTCCCTTTAAGAATGATGTAGTGTCCTTCTGGATCTCTGACTACAGTCTTTAGTTTAAAAGCTAATTTGTCTGATATGAGAATCACTACCCCAGCCTTTTTTTGAGGCCCATTGGCATGAAAGATGCTTCTCCATCCCTTCACTTTCAGTCTGGGTGTATCTTTAGGTTCAAAATGGGTCTCTTGTAGACAACATATGGATGGGTCCTGTCGTTTTATCCAGTCTGCAACCCTGTGCCGTTTTATGGGCGCATTTAGGCCATTCACATTGAGGGTGATTATTGATAGATGCGTTTTTATTGACATCATGTTACCTTTGAAGTCTTTCTTTCTGTAGATTGTCTCTATATTTCTGTTCGGTGCTAGTCTTGGGCTTTTTCCTCCTTTAAAGAAGCCCCCTTACTATTTCCTGCAGTGTTGGCTTGGTGGTTGCATAGTCTTTTAAGCCTTGCCGGTCCTGGAAACTCTTTATCTCTCCATCCATTTTGAATGTCAGTCTTGCTGGATAAAGTATTCTTGGCTGCATGTTCTTCTCATTCAGTGCCCTGAATATATCTTGCCACCCCTTTCTGGCTTGCCAGGTCTCTGTGGACAGGTCTGACATTATTCTGATGGGCTTTCCTCTGTACGTAAGGAGCTTCTTTGTCCTAGCTGCTTTCAAGAGGTTCTGCCTACAATTATAGTTCTTCATTCTTACTATTAGGTGTCTCAAGGACTTTCGAGAATCTGTAATCTTGGGGGGAAACCGTTAGGCCTCTAGTACATGAGCGCTGGTTCCATTCACGAGATTTGGAAAATTTTCATGAAGAACTTGTTCCACTATATCTTCTAGACTTCTTTCTTTCTCCTCCCCTTAATATTGCTTTTCTATTCTTTGTTCTATGAACTTATACTCTAATACTCGTTATTTTCTTCCTTTTGCATGCTTTGGTTTGCCCTTTTCCAGTATCTCTCTCTCTTTTTTTTTTTTTTTTTTAAAGATTTCATTTATTTGATAGGAGGAAGAGCTGAGGGAGAGGGACAGACAGACATGCTGAGCAAGGAGCTGGCACCAGATCAGTCCCAGAACCCTGAGACCATGACCTGATCCGAAATCAGGAGTCTGACCCTTAACTGACTAAGCCACACAGGCACCCCTTTCAGTGTCTTAAGATGGATGGTCAGGCTATTGATTTGAAATTTTGCTTTTCAATGTAAGCAATTATAACTATAAATTTTCCTTTTCATCTCTGTATGTCATTTTTGTATTTCTCTTTAGGGATTTTCTAATTTCCGTTATGATTTCTTTTTTGCCCCACAGTGGTGAAATTCTCAGGCTTTTCTGTTAATTTTCATTTTCACTCCATTTTATTGGCAATGAGACTTTCTATAAATTCAGGGCACCTGCATGGCTCAGTTAAGCATCTGCCTTCAGCTCAGGTTATGATCTTGGGCTCCTGGGATCGAGCCCCGCATCAGCCTCCCTGCCTTGGCGGGAAACCCGCTTGTCCTTCTCCCATTCCTCCTGTTTGTATTCCCACTCTTGGCTATCTCTCTCTGTCAAATAAATAAGATCTTAAGAAAAAAAGGCTTTGTATGACTTGAGTCCCTTCAAATTTATTGAGGCTCACATTATAGGCTGGCAGAATGTTCCATGTGTGCTTAAGAAGAATCATATTCTGCTGTTATTGGATAGAGTGTTCCCTGGAGATGTCTGCTGGGTCTTGCTTATATATGTTGGTGTTCTGGACTTCTCTTACCGTGTTGGTCTAATGTTTACTCTATCCATTACTGAGTGTGGAAATTGAAGTCTCCAGCTCTTACTACTGAATTGTCATTTCTCTTGTTACTCTTTTGTCAGCTTCCTGTGTTTTGTTCACTTTGATTAGATATGCTTGTAACAGTTCTAAATTTCTGTATGTTACAGACCCAGCAGCACAACTGTGTATGTGTTGTTTTATACAGTTGCTTTTTAACTAAGAAGAATGCAGAAAAATACGCATCTTAAACTTTTAGAATTATGTAATTATCTTTACCAGTTCTCTTTGGGTTTTTGTGTGTGAATTCTGGTTTATCTGTTTACAGCCCAAAGAGCTTCCTTAGGCATTTTTTGTAAAGCAGTTCTTCAGGCAACAAATTTTGCTTTTATTTATCTGTGAGCGTCTTTATTTTGTTTTCATTTTGGGAGAGGGGGGTAGTTTGTAGACTTATTTTTTTTACAGCAGTTTTAATATTCCCAGCAAAATTGAGCAGAAGGAACAGAGTGTTCCCTTGTACTTCCTGCCCCACTACACGGACATCCCTGACCGGAGTGATGCATTTGTTACAGTTGATGATCCTGCACTGACAAGTCCTATCACACAAAGTCCGTAGTTTACCTTAGGGTTCACTCTTGGTGTTGTACATTCTGTGGGTTTTCACAAACCTTCAATGACATTTATCCACCGTTATTGTATCATAGAGAATAATTTCACTTCCCTCAAACTCTTCTGTGCTTCACCTAGTCATCCCTCTTTCCACACCAACCCAGACAAACCTCCATCTTCTTGCAGTCTTGATGGTGCCGCCTTTTCCAGAATTGTCATACAGTTAGAATCACACACTATGGACCCTTTTCTGTTTTCATTTTTGAAAGATAGCATTGCTGGATATAATCTTCGCTGACATCGCTTTCTTTTGGTACCTTGAATGTTGTCCCACTGCCTTTTTCTTCCATTATGTCTGGTAAGAAGTTAGCTGTTAATCTTACTAGAATTCCCTTGCAACTGAGGAGTTACTTTCCTCTTGCTGCTTCCAGGTTTTCTCTTTACCCTGACTTTTGGTATTTTAACTATAACCTGTATTTTTGGATCTCTGCATTTTTTAAAAACTTTATTTATTTATTTGAGAGAGAGAGAGAGAGACACAGAGAGAGAGCATGAGAGGTGAGGTCAAAGGGAGAAGCAGACTCCCCATGGAGCTGGGAGCGCTATATGGGACTCGATCCCAGGACTCCGGGATCATGACCTGAGCCGAAGGCAGTCATTTAACCAACTGAGCCACCCAGGTGCCCCGGATCTCTGCATTTTTTATCCTAAACTTGGGGGAAGTTTTCAGTCATTTTTACAATATTTTTCTGCATCTTCGTCTCCTTGTGTTCCCCATTGTACAACCGGTGTGCAGATGCATATCTCACATTTCTTTGGCTCTGTTTCCTTTCTTTATTCTATTTTCTCTTTTTGTATTACATAATTTCCATCTTTTTTTTTTTTTTTTTCTTTTCAGGTTGGTTGATTTTTCTACCAATTCAAATCTGTTGAGTACCGATAATTAACAAACTTTTCCTCTTAGGGGCCCCTGGGTGGTTCAGTGTAGCTGAGTGACTCTTGATATTGGCTTAGGTCATGACGTCAGGGTCAGTAAGCTCCAACTCCATGTCAGCTCTGCACTGGGCATGGAGCCTGTTTAAAATTCTCTCTCTCCTCCTCCCTCTGCCCCAGACCCACATCCTCTTTTTCTTTTTTTAATTCTTTCAGTCTTTGTACATTTCAACTCCAGAGTTTCCATTTGGTTCTTTTTGCATCTAGTTCGATAATGATATTCTTTACGGTGATACTGTCTTCATACTTTACTTCTATAAGCATGGTATTCTTATCTGAAGTCTTTGTTGGCTGTACCTGGTATCTCTCTTTTCCCAAGCAGTTTAAACCACTAGCCTGTTTTCCCTGGTGTCTAGGCCACTTGTTCCTGTGTGTTTTCATGACTTGTGATTTTTTTGAAAACTGGACATGGTGGGTTATAAATTGCAGCAGGTTCATATATTGGTTTGTCTTCCCCGTCTCTGGGATTTACTTTTGTTGTTACTTGCTTGGTGGTTTGTTTTGTGACTTGGCTAAACTATTTTAGTGAAATCCATTACCCCTACTCTCTGAAGACTTCCAGGGGCTTCTCGGTGGGCACAGTCTTGAGCAAGTCCTGGAAAAAAAGGGGGGTTTCATAAGGCTCTCCTTGACTCTCCTTCTCTGGTTCTCTAAGCTGCTACCTTTATTTGGTGTTACACCTAGCCTGTTGGAATCAACGGATACTGGTTAGCCACTCCCTTGTTTTTGTTTTGTTTTGGTTTTACAACATCTGGTGCCTCAGTTGCTTAGCAGTCTGATCCAATTAAATTTGGGTAGGGGTGGAACTCTACCTTTCCTTTTGAAATACGTATTTTTTAGATTAAGAATCTGAGTTGACAGATTTTTCCTTCAGTGCTTTTAATATGTTTCCTTTGTCTCCTGGCGCCCATGCTTGTGGCTCTGTCTGTAATGCCTTCACCTCCTACCCTCTACTCTCTGGCTAGTTGGTGTTACCCTCTTTCTTGGTGTGGTGGTGGTGGTGGTGGTGGTTTTTTGTTTTTTTGTCTTTTTTTAGGTTTGATTGTGACGTCCATTGGTATGGTTTATGCTGAACACCTGCTTTCCTTCCAAGAATCTGGAATTTTGATCCATGCCCCTGTGGCCAGCCCCTAATAAAAAGATTCTGGGCAGGAAGTCCTTAATGAGCTTCTCTGGTAGACAGCATTTTGCATGTGTTGTGACAACTTATTGCTGGAGGAATGAATCGCAGCCGGTGTGATTCCCCTGGGAGAGGACCCTTGCAAGCCTGTGCTCAGTTTCCCTCAGACTTTCCCCCACATGCTTTTCCCTTTGCTCATTTTGCTTAGTGTCCTTTCGCTGTGTTAAATCATAGCCATGAGTGAGACCGCATGCTGAGTCCTCTGACTTCTAGTGAATTCTCAAACCTGGAGGTGGACTTGGGTGTCCCCGACACACAGTTGTTTTCCTCTAGCCTGTTGTAGCTCAGGAATCCACCTGTGATTTGAGAGGGTTTATAATATTGTTTTGGAGGACTCCCCCTTCTGTGGGGCCTTCCTGTCTGTGATCGCCACAGATTTCTAGTGCTCTGTTGTCTCCTGACTCTGCCTTCTGACTCCCAAAGCCTGGAAGACTGCACTTTCTGCATGAGTCCTACCAGCAGCAGACTGGGGAGTGTAAAAGCCTTTGGGTTCCGTTGTTTAAAGAATCCATTCCCCCAGCCCCCATTTTCTAACAGCTTTTGGTTTCTTTACAGTGTTGTCAAATATTTATGTTTATATTACTCCTTGCAGTGGAGCTGCCTGTGCTTTTAATAGTTAACAAACATTCTTAGTAATTCAGGCAACTTTTTCCAGTTCTTTATAGTACACACAGCTCTCAAATAGCTGGTGAAACCCATATCTTCCTCGTATGAAGAGCTGTTACTTTTCAAAGAACTGCTAGAATTCTTTGATAAAAGCAGGGTTTTTTATTCATTTTTTCCATAGTGATGCTCTGTTGTTCCAAATTTTCCAGTCATTGGTCTAAGACCCAAACCTGAGAAAACTTTCAGCATTTCTTGTGGTTTTAAAGTTATCCTGGCAGCCTGCTCCCACTGTTCTGGCTGGGAGGAATCATAGCAAGTATTAGCAAGCAGCATCTCGCTGACAAGGTTATCGATGATGATACAATGTGCCAAGCTTTTCCTACTGTGAGTATTTTGCAACTTTGGTCTTTTCTTATAAGCTGATACATTTCATGCCTTGCCCTGATATAATTTCTAGGCTGTTTGGTATTTAATGTAGCAATAGCAGATTTACTCTTTCTTCCTACTTATCTTCAGCTCTTTAACCAGTTTGGGCTTCTCTGTGGGTTTTTGTTCCTGTGTCAGGGAACCTTTGTCCATCCTTTTCTGGCTCCTGCAACTCTATAGCACATTTCAGCACATGCCTGGGACCACAGATACCAGGATGTGCTCTGAGGTAGGTGAAGTGAATTAGGTCTTTGGAATGATCTTTTGATTAATTTCACTGCTTTGCAAACCACCAGAGGACACTGTAATGTTAAGGAAAGCCTTGTTTTATTTGTGTAACATCTTGGCTATTTAGATTGAGTTTTAGAAGGAAATCCTAACAAAAAGAATTTTGGTCAGTTTACTGTACCACAGGTAGTCAAAGCTATTGTGATTCAGATTTGCCAGAATTTCACTGCACTTGTGATTGTGGGTAACATAGCAAAACAATCTAGGTAATTTGCGTAAGATTTCCGTGCTGTTCTTTTCTTCATTTTGTCCTGGGCTTTTAAGGGTCTTGTAGAACTTGTCTGCGGTTCTATACTTCTGTGTTAAGTTTGTTTCCTATAAAATTCATTGCATTGCAATTCTGTAACTAGAGGTGGATACCTGAGCATATAGTTTGAAAAGAGGTTCACTGAGACAAGTTTTCAGAAACAGCTATGTTAGCAGGGAGAGAAAGAACCTAAGAGGAAGGGACTGAAAACCTGAAGAAAATTTATTTATGTTTTTCTCTTGTGATCAAGGTTTTCCTCCCTCAATCCCATAAAAGCGCTCTGGAAGTAATTTTAGGCTTAATAGTATGGTCAAATATTTTTAAATCTGGGTGATGATGCCTTTTTGTGGGAGACTAACTTATGTTAGCCACTCAGACTTAGAATCAATAGGACTTTTCCTTTAAGCTTTCAAAGGGGGGAAGAAGGACATGTGTCCTTGAATGGTGGGGAGAGGGTGTCATGTACCCAGTTTAGTCTGAGTTGGTATTAGAAGACTGTAGTCATTGACCTAAACCTCCCAACCCTGCATCTAGTGCCTGGAGTGACTCTTGTAGACCTGCCACTTAAAAGTCATGGTTGCTGTATGTGTCTTGTATGTGTCTTGCCAGTTTGCAAAACCATATTCCCCCTGAGAATTAGTAGGACAGCAGTCTGCAACTTGAATGTCCGTCCTATTTAATTCAAAGAATGGTTTTTACCCTTTTAAATAGTTGGGAAAAATCAAAAGCTTAATATTTCATGAGACCAGTAAATTATAAAACATAATTTTAGTGTCCATAAATAGAACTGTTTTGCTTTTAATGTCTCCTCCTTAACATGTTGTTTGTGGCTGTTTTTGTGCTACACTGACAAAAATTCAGTGGTTGGGAGCCCATATGGCCTATGTGCCCCTTTACCTAAAGTTTGCGAACCCCAGTTCCCTGTTACTGGCTACCTTCGGTGTCTACACGAAGTCTGACCACTCCGTATACATAAGACATCGAAGCTAGCCTACCCTAGCCGCTGAGAGAGGGGCAGGCCTGCTGGGGGCTGGCAAGGGAAGGCTCCCAGGGGTTACAGCCCTAGAGAGGAAACACCAGTGAAAGGACAAGAGGAGCAGGAATGTCACCCTCCCTTACTAGCTCTCTCTCCAGCTTTAAGAAAATGGAGGAAAGGAAAATTGGGTGCTCTGGTGTAGTATGGTTTAGTTGACCCTTGAACAACATGGGTTTGAACTACACACATTCTCCTATCCACAGATTTTTTTTCTGATAATTACTACACAGTACTATGAATGTATTTTCTCATACTTAAAACTTTCTTAGTAACATTTTAATATTTTCTCCAGCTTCCTTTATTGTAAGAATACAGTATATAATACCTATACAAAATATGTGTTAATTGTGGATGTTATTGGTAAGGCTTCCAGTCAACAGGATATCCCTAGCTGTCCTGGGGGGAGTCAAAACTATATGCAGATTTTTTTACTGCCTTGGAGGTGGGGGTTGGGGTCCCTGACTCCCGTGTTGTTCAGCTGTACTTCATGCTTCTGGAACGGAAATGGAGTTAGAAAGAAAATGAGTATTAAAATGTAGTTTCCTCTTAGGAGAGTATCTCTTTACCCCTTGTCTTTAAAACTTTTAAACTGTTTCTGCTGTGAAATTGATTCAGGTGGAATTTTCCAGAAATACATCTTTTACTTACATTGAAATACTTAAGCCCTTATGTAAAACTTTTCAAAGCAAAGGAGCAGGGGAAAAAAAAATCACTTTCAGAGCTTGCCGTGCTATATTCTGGACTGTGTGGACTTACATATGCAGGTCCAACATTAGTTATTAAGTAATAATCTACAGAGATTATTAGTTATCTCTGTAAAGATCTGTTAGGCATGAAATCTGCCACCTGCTGAAACAAGTCCTTTCTTTACCCTTAATCCTTTTTGCACGGAAGCAATAATGTGTATTAATTTTAAACTTTTCTATAGTTAAGGGCTTTAATTCCCCATGTCCCAGGTAGAAATATTGGAAAGTTTTTGATAAGGGTAGATTTTGAGAGTAGGGGAAATGATGAGGTAAATTGTTCTCCTGTTCTCCAAAAGTGTCTATTGTCGTACCCTAAATTAGCCTCTGTTATTTTGGAATGTTGGAGAACCAGGTATACCATTATGTCATCTGACCTGACCTGTGGCTTTGCCAGATATTTATTGATGTTCTTGGTAATTGATGGGCGTAGACATTGCATCCTTAATTAAAGAGCTGCTCTGTGGCTGTAGGCCTCTCCCTACAAGGTACAGAGATGCATGCTGCTGCCGGGGAAGCAGTGGTTTTTATGTTAACAACTATAGAGAGGTTCCAGCAGATTCTGAGTATTTCCCCATAACATGGGGATATTATGTCAAATAGATTTTGTTCACCTGAATCATCAAAGATCTCCCGTTTACACTTAATGTGAAGGGAGCAGAATTTGTCACAGTAATAACTATCTTCAGTGGCAAATTCATAAACCAGTGTGAATTCATAAATGAGGTATGGGATGTATTGATCATCACATTGAAAGATTAGCCGCATCTCCCTTTGAAGATGTTAGTGTAATATAGTTCAAACCAATATTCAGAGGTCAGTAGCTGATCATTCCAGACCATTTTGTTACTGATCCAGCATCACGTGCTCTATGCACCTCTCTCACTTGTAACCGAGTGCTTCTCAGTGATACTCTCAGTACTGACCGTTTCTTCCATGAGCCGGTTCCGCACGTCGGGAGGCTCCGAGCCCTGTGCAGCTAGCTGTGTTTACAGCCAAGCTGTGCTGGAGGACGGCCTGGCCTGGGTACCCTGAGGATGACCAGGTGGAAGGCTACAGATGATTAAGTCCTGTTCCAGCTGTAACTGAAAACCAACTCAGGTGGTCAGGGTCTGAGGTAAAAATAAGAACAGAGCCCCCTTTGAATCACAGAAAAATGGGCTACCTAGTATACGTCCATGTATTCTGGGCATAAAATTTTAGCATCTTGTCTGACTTAATTTCAAGGAAATTGCTAAAATCCCCAGTGTCCCGTTCCTGTGCTCTTTTCAGATGATTCGGCTTAGGAAAGAGATGGTCATTTTCCTTTTCTGTTGTGGTTTTTATTATTTCTGATGCTTCCTTATGAAACTTGCCCCCCCCCCTTTTTTCCAGATAATACGTTGACACCTCTTTCTTTTCTGTTTATAAACAGGTTGAAAGGATCGTTGACAAAAGGAAAAACAAAAAAGGGAAGATAGAATACCTGGTTCGGTGGAAAGGCTATGACAGTGAGGACGACACTTGGGAACCAGAGCAGCACCTTGTCAACTGTGAGGAATACATTCATGATTTTAACAGACGCCACACCGAAAAGCAGAAAGAAAGCACACTAACCAGAACAAATAGGACCTCTCCGAACAATGCCAGGAAACAGATCTCCAGATCCACCAACAGCAACTTTTCTAAGACCTCTCCTAAGTCACTAGTGATTGGCAAAGACCACGAGTCCAAAAACAGTCCATTATTTGGTGCCAGCCAGAAGTTCAGGAAAAACACAGCTCCATCTCTCTCAAACCGGAAGAATATGGACCTAGCAAAATCAGGTATAAAGATACTTGTGCCTAAGAGCCCCATTAAGAGCAGGACCGCAGTGGACGGCTTTCAGAATGAGAGCCCTGAGAAACTGGACCCCGTCGAACAGGGTCAGGAGGACACAGTAGCCCCAGAAGTGGCAGCCGAAAAGCCAGTCGGAGCCTTATTGGGCCCTGGTGCAGAGCGAGCTAGAATGGGGAGCAGGCCCCGAATACACCCATTAGTGCCTCAGGTGTCTGGCCCCGTGACTGCAGCCATGGCCACGGGATTAGCTGTTAACGGAAAAGGTGAGTGTCCAGGTGAGCTGCTCAGCGGGCAGCATCCCTGTCGATGGCCACGGGCTATTTCCCAGCATGCTGTTGATGTTCTCAAGTTGTGTAGGCACCCTTCTGTACATGTTGGTCTTGCTCTGGAGGGCAGGCTGATGCAAGTGTGGGGAGTCTGTGGACCAGCACCTCTGAGAGCTGGTGCAGCCTCTCTCTTTACTTGAAGCCTTTGGCATTTCTCTCTTCAGTCACCGCTAGCTGTCTCTGTTTAACTTGTATCCACAAACTGTCCCACCACACCAACTTGCTTAAGCAGTGTCTCCTCACTCGAAATCTGCTATGCTTGGTATGTTCCTTTATGGCAAGTTTCTCTGTGAACCTTTATACATCCAAGATGCTGAGTCTCACGTTAAGGGTTCATCTGAATTTTCTAAAGGTGACCTGTATTGATTAGAAGTCACGAGCCTTATTTTGCTGACACGTTTAGATAACCAGAAATGCCTTTCGAGGGAAGGTACCAGTCATGTAACAGAACCTACAGGACTTGTATTTGTTTGTCTGTAATCATCAACTGTTCAGATCCCACTGTCCCTTTTTCAGAGTAGGAGTCTACTCAGCAGAGGTGGTGGTTTCTGTTGGGTTTCTGCTCCTGCTCCTGGGTTCTGCAGCTTGCCTGACTGTACCGTGGCCGCCCAGCTGCTAAGATTGCACAGCTGGGGTTAGCACACACCGCTCCCTTCCCCAGCTGTCCTCATGCCTCGGCTAGCCACCAATGTTTACAGAATTCTGTTACAGGTTTCTCGGATGTGAGCCCCACTAGCTTCCCCTCACCTTGGGCCCTGGTCATTTCTTACCTGCCATAGCTTTCTCACTGGTCTCCCTTCTTCCTGCCTGTTGATGGCTTCTGTCCATCTTCTGTAGTTCTTGGACGGGGGTGGGATGCCGATGGGTATCCCCATCAGCGGTCTGACCCGACCACCGCCACTCTAGTTAGCAGGCTTGCTCCTGAGTCTCTGCTTGGCTCTCACCCCATCTCTGCTCCCTCGCTCTCTGCCAAGCGCATAAAGCCTTCCCTGCCCCTCAGGGTCCCCCGGAACTCCCACTCTGCCTTCTGCTTCAGGAACCCCCGTCCCTGCGTCCTCTGTTTCAGGATTGTAACTGCGCCTTATCTGTGTGTCTCCGCCAACTCCCTCTTAGTAGAGTCAAATGCAACAAAGGGAAATGATGTCAGTTTGGAGGGGGAGCCCTTCCCTTAAGGAGAACTGTTCACCCGAGACACTGCCCTGACCATCTTGCTCTGGCACATCAATGAGTTTTGGCTTAGATCTTGTAGCAACAATGAGGGAGGGATCTAAACTGAAATCTGGGTTTCCCTTGAGACAGTAAGTTGCAGTCTGGCTAGTGTTGTTCAGATAACACGCTTTACCCAAATGCCGCTTTTCTTCCTTGCTCTAAAAGTTTCGCCCTCACCTGGAGCTTGTATCATCTTGTTTACTGAGTTCACTTCCTGAGTGGTTGGCCTGCTCAGAGATAGAGTTTTCTTTCACATCCCTGTCAATGAAGGATCGTAGAGGCTCGGAGGCGGAAGAGACTCTGTTAGCCATCTGAGTGCATGCTCTGTGCCGCAGCGAGGGAAGTGGAGTCCACAAAGACTGGTGCTCAGAGAGAACTGAAGGCAGAGGTGAATCAGAACACGTTTCTTACATCCTCCTCCCGGTTCTGGCCTTTGCTTGCTGCCTCCGTACACGAGGAGCATCTCCTTCTCTGTTGATGACTCAGGACCCGGTGCTCTGCTGGGCTGCTGGGCTCTGTGCAGCGGATAAGGGCAGGGCAGCTGCTCACTGGGGCCAAACCCAGCGCACGGCCTGTTTCTGTGCAGCCTGCAAGCTAAGAATGGTTTTGACACTTTCTAATGTTTGAAAAAACTCAAGAGCAATCCTATGTAATCTATGTAATGACATGTTGAAAATATATAAGAAATCAACTTTCTGTATCTGTGAAGTTTTTTAGAGTTGAGTTTTGTTTTCTTTTCCTTTTTTTTAGAGAGAGGAGAGAGAGAGACTGTTTTTTGTTTTTGGAGAGAGAGAGAGAGACGGGGAAGGGGCAGATGGAGAGAGAGAATCTTAGCCCAGAGTGGAGCCCGATCGGGCTCCATCCCACAGCCCTGAGATCATGACCTGAGCCAAAATCAGGAGTCAGAGGCTTCACCAACTGAGCCACCCAGGAGCCCCTCCATAAGTAAAGTTTCATTGAAGTACAGCCACATTCTCATTCATTGACTTACGGTCTGTCACTGCTTTCTAGTTACAAGACAGAGTTGAATCATTATGAAAGAGACTGTATAGCCTGCAAAGCTGAAAAAATTGGCAGTCTGGCCCTTTACAGAAAGGGTTTGCTAATCCTTGCTCTAGGAAGTCGTAGTCCCAGGGCAGTATTTTAGGAAAATAAGGAAACACAAAAGGCTTCAGAAGATCTGTGGTTCCCCTTTGTCCACAAACGTTGTGTGTACATACACTGTTAAGGGTGGTGTGGGGGCATGATTTTCAAAATTTTTTGACCCCAGAGTTTCCACATTTTGTCTTCACCACAGCTATGCAGGCTTGGTTGCCCTCAGCAGAGCTTCCAGCTTTGTTATAAAAGGAGAATAATGCCTTTGATTTAAATAAGGAGTTAGTGATTTCCTTTTTTATTATTCTCCCCATTTTGAAAAAAATTTTTAATGTCCATAAAGGTGGCTTTGGTTAAAACCACCAGGAACATGTAAGCAAAAAATCTTGAATTATTTCATCTTGTTCTGTAGAGTTAGATTGATTGATTGGGATGAGAGTAACACTGTATTGGCAAGGCCCTCGTGACCTCCTTCCTCTCCTGGCCCTGCTATTGAGACTACTCTTATCTGCTTCGATGAGAAAACCAGAAGCCCCTCAGGAAGGTCTTTAGGACAACGGTAAGTGACATGGCCATGATCTAAGTCAGGCTTGCAGATTAAAAGGGAAAAGGACCATCTCTTCCCTCTGGACCTCCCCTTGGAGTGTCCTTTCTGAATGAAATATGATGGCAAAAGCCAGTGGTGTCTTAGACAGCATGGCCACCTATAGGCAAATGCTTAGGTGGATTAATGCCTTTGCTTTTCCTCACCCTTGTCCTTTGTAGAAAGATGCTTTGTTCTCTCCTTGGGAAAGTAAGCTTCAAGAAGGGACTTTGTTTCTCCAAGGCTAAATCCACTGTTCTGGGGCAGTGCCTGTGCATAGTAGTGCTCTGCCAGTGTTTGTGGAGGGAATAGTTCCAGTAGAATGGGTGCTCACTGAAGAGAAGGATTGGAGTTCTTTGTAGCCCTGTGGCTGGGTCACACTCGGTGTGAGGGGGAAAACGATATTGAAATGGCAAGGTACGGAGACCAGAAGTACAGGAACATTCAAGAAAACCTATTACTAGCCTAGCCCTTGGGGTGTTTCTTTCCTAAGAGAACAGTACTGAAGCTGTGTCAGGCTGTTGGTCCACACTCATAATTTCTTAAAGTAGTTATTTGTTTTTACTTTCCACATTAATTTTAGAGCTACATAAGAAAACTGATTTGTTTTTTTAAAACTAATTGAACCGATACCCGTGGAGTCACTGGGAAATGAATCATCTTATTCAAAACATTAATCATGTGTGTACGAGGGATACTTTTGAAACCAAACACAACAGATATTTAAATATCTGTTAACCAAGAGAGTAAATGTTTCTGAAGAATTTTAACACACACGGTTGCTTTTATGGGATAACCATATGTATATTTGGTTTATAACTGTTTTAAGTATGAAACAAAGGTTTAAAAGATGACTATATTGTTTCACTCAGAAATAGGAAAAATTTTAAAGTTAGGTGTGACTATCTTCTTTCTACTGTTCTTTGTTAATAAGTTAATGATAGTATTTTCTTGCTCTTTTAATTTAAGCCTAACAAATTAATCCTACAAAAGAAGCAACTGCTTTTCACAACTGGATTGTTGTTACTTTGTTCTTTTATGAATTCAAATATATAAATGCTCAGCGTTTGACCAGTATGACCCTTGAGAAAACAGTTAACACAAAGTGAGGTCTAAACCCCATCAGTGTTACCAGGTGGGGTTGCTGCTGGAGATTAAGCTAAAACCATCATATACAGGGAGAAAGTGAAGAAGTACTTAAACATACCACAAGTCTTCGATCCTGTGAGCATTTCCATCCAAGGAGGCTCCTGGGAGAAATTGTTCGGGAAGATTTGGTTTCTTCTGAGGAGCTGGAGTGTAAATTCCCCTCGGTGAGAATATGAAGCTGACGGTCTCTCTCCCTTCCCTGCTATTATCAGGGAAGCTGGTGTTCCACCCACAGAAGAGGCCTGTGGTCCCCTGGGGCCATGTGTGATTTATGTGCTGAGATTAGAATTTAGCTCCAGGGAAAATTAAGAGATCGGGAGACCACTGGCGGAGGCTGCTCAGCAGGCCCCAACAGGAGAAGTCTACCGGGAAAGAGGGGACAGTTGAAGCTGTCCCTTGCAAGCAGTCTCTTCGAAGGACTTGGCGTTGGGCACAGGCAGACGTTTGTTTACTGGTGCCTCCTGTGAAATGGGTTCCATGCTGGATGGCTTCCGTGTCTTACCTCACTGGGAACAAATCTACCTATACATAGATTACAGAACCTAAAATTGAACCATAGGGGCATCAAGTTTTGAGGCAAGCGGATTGCAACTCCGTGCCCCACAAAGCATTGACTAGAATGCCTCAGGTAGAATGATGGGGTGGTCTAGACAAAACTGTTCCTTCTTCCAGAGGGAGCTCACTGGGCCACAGAACTCTTGTGCTAGCGCATCTAGTGGCGTCTTAGGCACAGAGCTCTTGGAGAAGAGGCGCTCGTCTAGCAGCAGCAGTCCATGAGCGTGAGGAGTTAGTCACCTCCAGGAGTCTTGGAGGACATACCAACCACAGTCATTTCATTTTAAAAGTTAAAAATGTGCTTCTCTTTGCCGCTGATGTAGAGCCAAGGCCTTTTAAGAAAGAGGTACTTTGCTTTGCCGTTTGCTTGCTGAGTCAAGCCCTTTCCTTAGGGTGTGGGTCCATTGGTTAGAGTGGCGGGGTGTGGGAAGTGCTTCTGTACCACACCGTCTGCCGTTGCTGCTGCACCTCTCACTGAAGTGGAGCAGAAACTTGGATTCTTACAAGTCCAAGTGCACAGGCCTGGGATGTTTTTTTCATTTTTCTCATTTTCTCACTTGTATCTGATTTGACAATTATTTTCACTTAGAGACTTTCCAGAGCGTTAGACATCATTTCCCTTGAGGCCTCAGCTCACCTTTTGTAATCGTATCTCCGATCTTATGTAAAAATGGATTAAATATGATAACAAGTTCAGCGGGCCTAAGAAGTTTAGAGGAAAAAAGCCAGCCGGCTCCTGACCAGGGCACATCCCAACAGGAGGGCACACCAGCCTCTGGGGTTCAAGGTTTGAGGGCATTGTTGAAGGGTGATCAGGACCTGGGGAAGTGGTGACCCAGCGAACCTACTTCAGAACCTTGACTGTTTAGTTTTCTCTTTTCGTTTCCACTCTCTTGAGTATTTTTTCCATTACCAGTGATTCTCCGAGCATGGTGTCCAGAGGAGCCGCCACAGGAACTCTGGGGGGCCTATTAGAAATGCAGGTCCCCGGGCCCCCTATGCCTCCTAGATTGGAATGTCTGCCGAGCTCAGCAGCCTGTTTCACAAGCCTTCCCAGGGCCTGTGGTGCTCGCCAAAGTGTCGCAACGACCCCCTGTTGCCATGCTTTATTTTAAATTTGGTTCTAGAGCAAGGTGGGAAATAAATAAAAACACTGCTAAATACTATTTATAGTATATTTTAGATTTTTATGGTGCTCCTATTGTCTTGTAAGGTTGCTTATTAGCCTTAGGATATCTTGATTTAAACCTGTCTTCAGGCTTTTGTAATTTGGTTTAATATTTATAATTAGAAATTTTAAATGACAGGAAAACATTATAAATTAATTAAAGCATCTCAGAGAAAAAAAAGAAAAATAGAAGCACCCCCCAAGCTCCACCTCCTCTTCCTCTCCAGAGAGAAATAACAGCTGTTAATAGTTCTTTCCTTCCAGAAATTTTATAAACATGCCTGTCTTTTAAACACATCAGTGAGCTCATACTTGTCATATGGTTCTCCAACTTAGGCTCTTATTTTTAATTTTGACATATCTTGGATATAGTTTCATATCCACACTAATAGCCCTACATCGTTCCTGTAAAATTCTGTGGCTGTTCATTGTTTGAGTACGTATCATAGAGCTACCTGCTCCCCGGTGATTGCACGTACCTCTCAACAGGGGGCACTTTGGCATTTGGGGCTGGACGGGTACTGGCTGAGCATCCCCAGCCCTGCCCTTAGGATGCTAGCAGTGGCCTCAGGCATGACAGATCGCCGTTTCTGTTAGACCCACCTGCCAGCACAGGGCCTGTGTCTGGGTGCATCCATTATGGGAGAACCTCAGCTGTAGACATTAGAGTTTTTCCGACACAGATGAGTACATTTTATCGGTGTTGCAACAGCAGAAATGTTAATGTACCTGAGTAATCCATAAATATAAAAACGGTGAATTTATGCAAGTAACTTAGAAGTACATTGAGCAAAATAGGCAAGTTTACTGTTACCTCCTCCCTTAAGAATACCTTTCCCTTCCGCAGAGGGAACGTTGTAGTTTGAAGGTGTCCTTTCAGACCTTGTGCATATTTACACTCTGATACGGAATCCTACTATGTACATGGTTCTGGTATCTTCCCCTTTTCTTTAACATGTCACGGAGAGCTTTCTATTTTAAGACACAGATCTCTACCTCCCTTCTTTTGAAGTTTTAAACTTGATTTTTGTCTTTTTGGATGCGAGTTCGTATTTATGAAGAAGTTGCGAAGCCGCTACAAGAGGAGCCCATAGGCTTCCCCCCAGGCCCACCACTTGTTTACATTCGGCCTCACTGCCTTCCCCTCCTCCAGGCTTGTGTCTGTGCCCACCTGCTTACATGCCTACGTATTCATACGCGCACCCCCCTCCCCACCTGTGTGAATGCTTGCTGGACCCCTGCCCAACAAGAGTTCAAGGCTATAATAAAGATTTTGCTAGATGTTGCCAAATTGCTCTCTAAACAAGCTGTAAGCATTGTGAGTGCCCATTTACCTATTACTCTTAATCAACTTTTAAATATCTGTCAGATATTTCAAGTAGAAGATGGTATCTCGTTTTAATTTTAAAATGTGAGAGTTCTGGTTCCACAGGTTAGAATTGTTTGCATTTATTTTTCTGTTAATTCCCTTTATAGATTCTCTTGCCTCTTGAGAGGGGGACAGAGTCGTTCCAACTTTTTCAAAACGTGAAGACTCTGAATTTGCGGGTAGTCCTAGCCCAGGGCCCACGCTGATCTCGTGCATTGGGGCTGGGGAGCACGTCCTTCCAACCGGGCATTTCAGAAGAGCTCCCAGACTTTGGTTTTCCCAACACCCGCTCCAGGACAGACGACTTTCATGCCAGGGATTAGGACGAATAGTGCCGTCGAGTCTGTGCCTTAGAGGATTTACAACAGTTTAATGAGAAGCCCTCAGATTAATTTGTATTAATTTTATGGTTCCTGCTCGGGTTTTAATCTACCAAAGTGTATTTTATTAACTTGTGAGTTTTATAATTTTCAAGAAATTTGAGTTCTTTAGGTCATATGTCAGAGAAGAATCTGATTACAGTTCCTCCTCCTCTTGAACTTTACAACTAACTGGCACAAGGGCAGAATAAAAACAAGTCAACAATGCAAGTGAAATTCCTTTTTTGAAAATATTTGCTCTTGTTGGCACCTACTGGTGGGGGATGAATACCTCATTTGTTTTGGGGCATCTGGGCAGCTCAGTCTGTTAAGCATCTGCCTTCATCTCAGGTCATGACTCCAGGGTCCTGGGATCCAGCCCCTGTGCTGGGCTTTCTGCTCAGTGGGGAGCTGCTTCCCTCGTGTCCTCTCCCCCTGCTCAGGCCGTCTCTCGCTAACTTGCTGAATTTCAAATAAATAAAATCTTTAAAAAAAGAACAAAATCCCATTTGTCTTATGCATTCCCATTTTTATTGCTGTTATCCTTAGCAGGGTGCTAGCCTTCTAGACTAGCATCCTGTATTTTAGGAACAAGAGCAGCTATGTACTATACAGTGTATGAGCCGTCCGGTCTTATCCCAAGCTGTTCTGTGGCTTTTGTTCTGACTCCAGTTCCTCTAACATTATTCTTCCTCTTTCAGAGAACACTTATTTTATAGATGAGCCTGGTTGGGGAAGAGCAGAGTTGGTAGAACAGTAGGGTCCTCATGATAACCTGCTTCTGATGTCAGTTGTCTGTGTCACTTTGGGGAAAGGGATTATTTATAAGCCTCATTCCTAGTGTTGCTAGTACTCTGTTAGTCGAGACTCTCTCTCGAGTGAAACTTAACTCAGATTGGCCTCAACAAATAAGCAAACACAAATGCCGTCTGTTGGCTCAGGCGAATCCGTTGCCTGCCCCCTCTCTCCACCTCTGGGCTCTCTTGGCTTTATTTAGGCAAATCTGCCCACAGGGAAGGCAGTGCTGTCTGCAGTTCTAGCTGGCATCCCAGCCCTCACAGCAAACTAGGCAGAAGTGCCAAGAGAGGAGATGAGCTTCTTCCAGACTCTGGTTACCCAAGCAAAACCCAAGGCTGTTAATAGTAGGAGCGGACTGAGCTCTTGACAGTCTTGACACGATTAAGATTACTGAGTACACTTGGAACCTAGCAATGCTTTCCTAAGTTACAGAATATTGTGATTGTTAAATGTGGAATAGTAAGTGAATAATAACTTCAGTTCATGTTTTAGCTTTTGGGCAGGCCTCTGAAACCTACATAATCTTCTCCCAGTACACCCCGATGTTGCTTAACTATGAGACTGAACTCTGTGTTCACCTTTACATTTTTCTACTTGTGTGTCATTATGTGCTCTTCTTCCTTCAGAGCTGTGAGCCTTTTGAGGGGGTTGGGGGTGTGCTAGGCACCATGTCTGTTTCCTCCTAATTTGGTATGTTGCCTTTGACAAGGCAGTCACATTTTTCACTACAAACGAGGAAAGGCTGTGTTCGAATCCGTTCATTAGGGACCTTCTTAAAAGAAGACCCTTCAGAGTCCTGTTCCTCATGGTACTTTCGCTCTGGGCAGAGTCTTAAGTAGCTTGGCCTCACAGGCTAGGTAGAGGAGCACTGATTCTTCAAGGGAATCTCCAAAAAAGTAAAATCTGGCAGAGGAGATCCAGAGAAAGGTCCAGAACAAATTCAATAAAACTTAGGATGGTAGAGTGGGAAAGCATTGTGGCAAACACTGTAATCTTGTTTAGAATCTTCTCCATTGTCTGGTCTCATTGTTTACCTATACTAGGTGCTTAACATTTGTGTGTGAGCTAGTGAGTTTTTGGAGTTTTCTTCACTTCACTTTCATCATTAGTGTTTGTCTTCTAAAAAGGCTCCTTGTGGAAAAGGAACAAAGTTTGTGGGGGGTAGTTGAGAGGAATTGCTGAGGAAGTAAGAGCCAGGGCCAGTTTTGAGCCTGCTTGCAGATATGGAATGACATGTAATTCTTTGAGCTGGAAGAACTCAAGAAAACATCTGTAGGTTAATGATGCAGAACATCTCTTAAAAATACCAGTGAATAATTTTGCTCTATATGACAATATCCAGGAGGCAACTTTACGAGTAATAAGTAGGGCCCCTCACCCACTACCAGAGCTCGTGTCACTAGAATGGGCCTCAGACTTGTAGAGCCTTTCCCGTGCCTTAGGTTCTTGGTCATTTTGAGATGGAAATAACCTCGCTGTGTGATTCTGTGCAGTTCTTCATTGTCATTCCCGAGCTACAGCCTCTAAGGGAGCCCTGCAGCCTTTCCCCGTGATTTTTCCCAGTTGAACTGACTTCTCCTTTCTCATCTGCCCCCAACTTAATAGCACCCCTGCAGCGCTCAGAGCTGTGTACTTCCTCAAGTTCCGCAACCTCCTGATGGGGGATTCCCCGTTCACCTTCCTGCCCTCCCTGAACCCAGACACCTGCCCTGCTCACTGGTCCTCCACCTTCCCTCCCGGTCTCTAGAGTAGAGAGCATCCGGTCTCTGTGCTTCAAGGCCAGGGCGAGGGGGGCAGGAGGCAGCCTCTCTCAGACCCAGATAAACAGCCTGTCCCGCTGAAGCCCATGTTTTCCACCCCCACCCCCACCCCCAACCACCGTACTGTCTGCTTCACCGACCTCTTGGTCCTATGTCACTATTCCCCAGAGACAGACTTCAGGGTCTTGGCCCTTCTCACCCCAGTGCTCGCTGTCACCCCAGAGGACTGGGCTCCGCATGGAAGCCATGACAGCCCCATTGCTCATCCTGGTAGCAGCTAGCGTTTACTTTGTCCCTGGGTTCACTCCATCCTTGTGTTGCTGATCACGAGCCGGGAGTAGTGAATGCCCGTTTTACTGATCATGCCAAGCTGAAAGCCAGAAAGGGACTAGGATTCAGGAACACCTTTTCTTTAGGGTTCTGCTTGTTTCCACCCTGATTCCGATTTTCCTTTTAGGCCACACCTGTGCGGTATTTTGTCCAGGATTGTTTGCTTTTTTCCTTTCCCACCCACCCCAGTGTGGCTCCTGCCATTCTGCAGGGGCTCTCGGTCCCCACACCGTGGTCACCCCCAGGCCACTCCCTGCCACATTTAATAGGAGCACCATGTTGTTCTTGCTTTCGTTTTAGTTGTAGCAGCAAGCACATATGCCCTAAGGTCACTGTCTTAAACATCTTTAAAGATTTTTTTTTAATTTGTCCGAGATATCACAAGTAGGCAAAGAGGCAGACGGAGAGAAGGGGGAAGCAGGCTCCCCGCCAAGCAGAGAGCCGGATGTGGGGCTCGATCCCAGGACCCCAAGATCATGACCTGAACTGAAGGTAGAGGGCCAACCCACTGAGCCACCCAGGCATCCCTTAAACATCTTTGAATGCATAGTTGAGAAACATTACAAGTGCATTCACACTGCTGTGCTGCAAAGCTCTAATGTGTTTTCACCTGACAGTTGAAACTCTGCCTCTTAAATACTAATGCTCCCTCCCATCTCCCCCACAGCCTGGCAAACACCATTCTTCTTTCTGCTTCTGCGATTTTGACTACATTAGATCAGCTTGTGTCACTTCACAATGTCCTGGAGCTTCACCATGTTGAAGCCAGGTGCAGGAGTTCCCCCTCTCTGAAGGCTGCGTAGTAGTCGATGGTGCGTCTATACCACGGTTTCTTTGTGCTCATCTGTCAGCCGCCATTGGGTTGCTTCTACCTCTTGGCTGTTGTGAATGATGTTGCCGTGAATATGGGCGTGTAACTGTCTCTTCCCAATCCAGCTTGGACTTCTTTCGGATAAAGACCCACAGGTGGAATTGCAGGCTCCTGTGACAGTTCTGTCTTTAATTTGGAGGAGCCCCCATCCTGTTTCCTGTAGCAGCTGTACCATGTGACTTTGCTACCACACTTTACATCCTCCCCCCAATACTTCTTGCATTGTCTTTGGTTTTGAGAGACTTGTTTCTGGAGCACTGCTGTTCTTTGTACACCTTACACCTCTCTGGCTGTTGGTTTTCTCGTTCACCTTTGTGGCTGTTCTTCTGACGCCCTTTAAGAGGCACAACCCCCAAGACTGCTTGCCATGCCACCATACACACAGGGATATTTATTGGGGGCACTGGGCCTTTGGGAGGACGCTAATAGCAGCCGCAGCAGCTGGGGCCAAGCGACATCCGCTGGGGGTTCCTGCTGCCCTGGGTGTCCCCATGCTGCCTAAGCACTTAGGGTCCTTCTTCCCAATCAGTCAAGGTCAGCAGGCCTCCCCGTTCCCCTGAGCTGCTCTACTTCCACAAGTCCTTTTGAGTTGACATGCTCCTATTTATTTATTTATTTATTTATTTTTAATTTTCCTGAAAGTAATCTCTATCCCCACCATGGGGCTTGAACTCAATGACCCCAAGATCTCATCCCGCACTCCACCAGCTGAACCAGCCGGGTGCCCTGATCCGCTCCTCATTACAGCCCTGTCCCCAGGGTTTCTCCTCCCTGCCTTGCCCCCAAATGGGGGAAGTGGATAAAGCTTTCTGTTCCTTTGTGTCTTATCCTAATGTATCTGCATAATTACTGTTTTACTGATGTCCTTAAACTTCAGAGTTAGCATTTTAACTGTGTATTAAGATTAATACCATATTGTTTTATCTGGGCAAAATCTAGTTAAGGAACTCATTCAGGTTCATGAACAAATGCAGTGATAACAGAACACACTGTCTAATGTAAAATGCATATAACTGCTTGCCATTATCTACGCGCTCAGGGGACAGGAAGGCTTCTAATTCACCTTCTCCCAGGAGCTGGGTCCCTAGGGCTCTTGGGTCAGCCCGCCTCTCCCACATCCACGGCTTCGGCCCCTACAGCTGTGCTTGCTCCCCTTACGTGGCTCCAGGCATGCCGTGGGCTCCTGATCAGCGGCCTTGGGTGACTTCTCAGTTCCTGACACCATTTCTCCTCTGGTTTGAAGGCATGTTTTGAACCTTGCTTTGAACCTCTGAGTGACTGCATTCCATCCATGCCCTGACAGCTGCCTCTGCATGGGGGAGTTTCTGGAAGCTCCCTGCCTCTTTATCATGCACACAGTGAGCATTTACAGTGTGCCAGGTTCTGTGCTGGACATTGATCATTCAGAGCACAAGGAACGACAGCCCCCGCCTTCCAGGAGCTCGTAGCCTGGGAAGACCGGTGTTGGGGGGAGAGCCTTTGTCTCTGACTCTGGGGACACATTCGAATGGCGTTGCTGTTGACCAAAAGTAGCTACACTGGCAAAATGGGTGAAAAGGTCCAGAATGGACGGAGCCGTACCATACTCTCGGTCAGGCCGCGGTGCTAAAGGTCCAACCCAAATGTTATGGGCAGCATGTCTTAAGGCAGACTGTGCACCAGACTATTGATAAGGAGATTATAGTAAACTAATCCTTGTGCAGATCTGTTTTTGCTGAAATGATGACACCTAATGAGATAAACTATAAAAAAGTAACTACCCTCATGTAGTCAATACCCATCTCCCCTAGTGCTGAGGATCTGATATAATTGCCTCTAGGTCTAGGACCATAAACAGACTCTGCCAGGGCATTCAAAATATGAAATATTAGGAAAACGCTTTAAATCTTAACCTCCAAGGTATTTTATCCTCCGGGTTATTTTCTGAACCGTGTATTTGCTCTTCCGTTCTCCATGCCACCGCCCTCCATCCCCACTTTTGGGAAGATGACACTTTATCCTCAGGTTTATTTATGGTAGCCTCTGGTCTGCCCTTCCTACTTCATTACTTGAGAGTTGACTGTGCTTAAAATATTTTTTAGTAGGAATGTACTGGGTTCTTAAAATACCTTAAAACAACCTCCTTTCTACCCAGTTACCTCGATCATGGCCATCTCTAATTTCTTTCTGCAGTTTCCATCCTTATTTATATGTGTGCAGCTAGGGGAGGGAAGTGTGGTGTCAGGGAAAAGATGCAAATCTGTTCCCATCATAAAGACACAGCTTGTACTTGGAACCTCCTCAGCCCCTTGGAGTGGGGCTGCAAGCAGTCCCCTCCACCTCTGTGCTGGGAAGGAATGGTCACAAAGCCTGAGCACTGAGATAGCGACAATAATCCCAAGCAGGTCTCCTCAGTCCCCAGGTCATCCTCTGTGCCCCTGCCAGCCCGAGACGCACCACCCAGCCCAGCATTACCTGAATTTCAGAAGTAAACACTGGATAAGAATAATAGCCTTGTGATCATGGTTGTAAGAATGATGTGTATCACAACCTTTTCATGAAGTCAGTTTAAATGATTGGGATACTAACCTGAGTTTTTATCCTCTCCAGTCCCCTTGAGACTTGACTAAGAATATTAAGCCTTCTGGAGTCCATGGTGACCTACAGAACTGTCTTCATCACTCTTGGCCAGCTCAGTGTCCCACACATCAGAGCTGTTCACCAGTCAAGCGTTGGGAGGTGATGCACCTCTGAGGGCTGACCTCTCCCCTCTGGAGACAGACCTGGGCTGTCCCCTTACGGGCTTAGCGATTTCTGGAAAGCGTCCTCTGTCACCAAGGGGGGCAGTGTCTCAGTACCTTTTCTGTAGTGGCATGCCGAATTCCGAGGGAGGGTGGGTTAAGAAGCAGTCTGCAAGGAACGATGAGTCCCTGGATCATTTTGAAGTAGTAGAGGGGGAGGTCACGACATCTGTTTCTGATGATTAAAACTGGTGAGGCCATTGGCCCCCGTGGGGTGAGAGCTGCGGGATGTAGAGACCCAACCCACACTCCGTGCTGAGGAGCTGCCGCTTCCCCAGTGCTGGCTTCTACACGTCAGACACCTGAGGCTGAAGACCTCTGTTCTCAGACTCACAGGACTGTTTCTAGTGTCAGACAGTCACTGTCCTGGGAATCCTGTGTCTCTAAGGTGGTTGGAGCCTTAAAAAAAAAAAAACTTCAAACTTCATTGGTTCTAATTAAATTTTAAAGTCAAATAGTAAGATGACATGATATATGGGAAGGCAAACCCTCATTTTAATTAAGTTTTATGTTGCTAATGGAGGGAGGTTCTGCATTTTATTCAGTAAATGACACTCTGCCTGTCACATGGATTTGCAGGGGGCCCTTTATGAAATGTAACACACGTTGTTACTTGCACCCCTTAAAACTGGACAGATGACTTTTCATCTCACTGATACAGTTTTAAATTGTGTATTCCGTGTTAGTATCATAATTGTAGCTCTTTTTTCTTTGAATGACACTTTCAGCACAGCTTGGTAGCCATTTCTTATCCTTGGCATTCCCTGGAAACGTTAAAGGACAGTTTGGTTTTGTAGGAACTCTCTGCAAACATAACATGAGCACTGGCAGCAGGATCACGGAGGCTCCCGCTGTTTGACTGCCCTGTGGCCAGAGAGCCAAGCGAGCTCTGCCAGCGTCGCCACCTCGTGTCTTCCCAGCAACGGCTCAAGCGTTGGGGCCGTAGGGGAAAGGACGGGGCCACACAGCCAGCACCTGCTTTGGTACAGGTGTCATCTTATCCAGAGTGTGGCTTTGGAGACACTATCTCTGATTCCAAGAATTCGGATTGTTTTACAGACTTGGAAGGGGAAGTGAGACATATGCCCTCTTTTCCCATCACAGGTGTGTGCTCTGGTGTTTCAGGCGAAGCTCACTCGATGGGACAGGACGGCCACAGCTTTATAACAGCAAGCGAGGGAGAGTGGCATTAAGAGGAGTCTCAGTCTGATTTTTGTTTTGTTTGGGGAAGGGGAGGGGTTGCTCTAGTGAATGTTTCCACTTGCAGAGTAATCCCGTTTTCACAAAGGATTTTCTGATAGGCATTTAATGAGCAGTTGCACCTGGGGTTTTCGGGGTTTTCGTGCTGCTTTCATCTGGCTAATCCTGTGACTGCCTCGCGTGGCACTCTGCCATGATTTCCAGGGTCGCTCGGGTTACTGAGTATAACCAGTCCACAACAGAAATGGGGGCTCAAGGAAGTAAGATGATGGCCCCTGCGAGCCTGATTCCCAAAGGAACGAGGTGTCCCCATGATACCCTACACAGAGAGCAGGGGCTGCTATAAAATGCAGAAAAAGCTATGGCAGTTCTGGTGTCTGTTTCCTTGATTTCTGAAAGAATTGAAAGAAAAGCTGACTACTGGAACTTGGCTCGAGGACAGGTTTTTGTTTTTTTTTTTAAGATTTTATTTATTAATTTGACAGAGAGAAATCACAAGTAGACGGAGAGGCAGCCAGAGAGAGAGAGAGGGAAGCAGGCTCTCTGCCGAGCAGAGAGCCCGATGCGGGACTCGATCCCAGGACTCTGAGATCATGACCTGAGCCAAAGGCAGCGGCTTAACCCACTGAGCCACCCAGGTGCCCCTCGAGGACAGTTTTGAAGTACGATCAGTAGAGCAAGGATCAGTAGTCCTTGCTCAAAACTGGATTTTAAGATTACTGTCTTTTTTTTTTTTTTTTTAGTATTGTCTTTATGTAACTTAGCAAGTTCTGGCTTTCAGGTTTTTGCTTTATAGTTCAAGTGTATTGTGTTGAGGTTAGTTCCCTATCTTGACCTTTGAGTAGCTTTTGTCCTCCTCTGGAAAATGATGTGTTAAATGTTCTCTCTTGAGCCCATGCTTTTCAGCATGTGATTCTAATCTGCAGCCAGAAAGTCTTTGTCAAGTGAGTAGTCCATGCTGTGGTGTGGCTCTGCCTTGAGCTCTGAGTCCCCCGCCACCCTGGTAGGTATCCACAGTTGAAAAGACACGCATACGCCCCTGCCTCTCGTCAGGGGGTCCAGGGGCCACCATTCTTAAGTATGCATGGTATATGGACCCCTCTAAATGCCGAACACTTGGAGCACCCTTGAGAAAACAACTTCTGCCATGTTGGAGGAATGTTGTGACGGGTCCCCGCAGCTCTCAGTCCTGGCTGTGTGTTGGGGTTGAGTACCTGGGCTCTCTGGCAGAGGTGATGTAACCCCTCCCCCGGGATTGTCTGGAAGGCTGGCTCAGAATCAGAGCTGAGGAAGGCGATCCTTGGCAACAGCCTGATTGCACCTGATGGGAACAGAGCCTAAAAGCCACAGGGGAGGCCATCCGTCCTCACAGAAGATCATGAGGGCAAAAGCATGGGAATTAAAAGGTGTTGTTCACTGCATAGACTCGTAATATGTCCTCCGTCCCCAGCCTGAGAGGCACTAATCTGGACTAACACTGGGTGTTTGTCTTGGAAGTTTGCTTTAGGAGATACTTAATTCTGGTCTGGTTTGCTTGGCCTCTTCACTTTGCGGACTGAGCTAGCTGCTTCGTGACAGCACCCGGCGGAGCCCTGGGGGCAGCTCTTGAGGCTGGTGCACCGTGGCCAGCATCGCACAACTTCAGGTGCTGCCTTCCCGTGGTGGCCACTGCACGTGGGACGCGCTGGAATTGTGGGCCGGCTGCGCTTCGTCCTTGGCTCCCCAAGGTGGCAGGATCTGATTTCTGAAGCATAAAACCCTTTCTTGCTTTTAAGCTATTACTTAAAAGACAGTGCCTGACCTGTGAGCTAACCACAGTCTTTCCTCATTTTTTCCTCTCCATCCATAAAAAAGTGAAACTTTACTTCTGACGAGGCCACCAGGAGCCCACACATAGCCCTTTGACATTTTAACCCACTGTAATCCTCCAGCCAGCAGCCTTTACATCCACACAGAAATGTGCTGTGTGTCTTTAATTAATACCATGACCCTCTCTTTAGGGGACCGCCTTTCAGGGCATGTGGTCACATTCTGTGTCTTGTCTAGATGCCCCATTCTTTACTGGGTCCTGCTCACCTGATTAATCCACAAAGGGTTCTGTGCTTTAAACGATAGATGTGGGCTCAGATAGCTGTGCCTGTGCACAGAGGTGAAGATTTGAGAATTCATGAGCAAACTTACCATCCCAGACACACCCCACTCCTCATGACCCCAGGCTATGAGAGGCACCCTCAGTCAACCGAAAACATTTGTCTTCTGGTTCTGTGAGAGTGAGAGGAACCTATCATCTTGTAAAGGAACCCATCAAGAAAGGGAGAAGAACCAAGTATACACAAGGGAAAGAAGATACATTTATCATGTCATTTCTTGTGTCCTTGTAATAGGCTTTTTTAAAGTGATAAATTTCATCATGTGCCTGATAAACAGTGAGCATTGGAAACAGTTGAGTTAATTACTGGCATCCCCCATCCTGGCAGGCACAACAGGGAACTCCCATCTTCCCGCCTCAGTGAGTGCTACCTCCATCTCTAACAACTCAAGCCGAGAGCCACAGATCCCAGATTGGCCGTGGCTGCCCCCTCCCTCATCCTTAGCACCACACTACCGCCACTGTGCCCACTTCGTGCACCTGCGTCTGTCTCTTTCCCTGACCTCTGGCCATTGCCACCACCTAGCCTAAGTGACCAACATCTTTTTTTTTTTCCTTTTAAAGATTTATTTATTTTAGTGGGGGAAGGGCAGAGGGACAGAAAGACTCTCAAGCAGACTCTGCTCTGAGCTCAGAGCCAGATACAGCACACAGTCTCATGGCCCTGAGACTGGGACCTGAGCCGACACCAAGAGTTACACACTTAATCAGCTGAGCCACCCAGGTGACCCCAACATCTTTCTTGTCTTTTTTCAATCATTTTTCAGTTAGTCACTGGAAGGATTTTTGGAGATCTAATTCATATATTAATGTCCTGCTAAAATATCGTTTGTGGCTTCCTCACGTCCTGGAGCTCAGATTGGGACTTCTTACTGTGATCTGTGGGCCCCTGCTTGGCTTGCCCCTTCACTGCATCCACTTTAGGTGCACTAGGCTTCCTCCAGGTTCTGGACTTTGCTAAGCTCTCTCCTTCTTCAGGGTTTCTGTTTTGTTGTCTGGTTGATTTCTCATCCTCCTGGCCTCAGCCCCCGCCCCCACCGGCCCTTCCTCCAAGAAGCCTTCTTTGATCTTCTCCCACACTCCTTCCCCCACCTCCAAAGTAGACCATCTGTGTGCTGTGACTTTCTAGCATCATCCACAGTACGCATCTACTTGCGTACTTAGTGTGTTAATTAATGTGAATTGCTGGAGGTCAGACATTCTGTATACTTATTCAGCCCCATATCTTCAGCATCCAGAACAGCATCAGACAATGGCTTCCTGCTCAGGTTTGTTAAATGGTCATTTGGATTTTCTTGTCTGTCTTCCTGCCAGAGGAGGTGCTCATTAAGGAAAGAATGCTCTGCATTTAATGACCATTTACCTTTGTACCTTCTGCTTTCTTCCCTCAACCTGATGGATCAAGCAAGCACCCTGCATACTGTGTGCTGAGTATTGGGAGGTCCGACTGGTGACTTGCATGTGGCCAGCCTCTGTCCTCCCAGAGCTGTCTGTGTTTGCTGGAATGAGGAGCAGCCAGTTACAGCAGCTGTCCCATAAGGCAACGTATACAAATGCCTGTAAGTCACTTGAGGGAGTGTGTCCGGCTGAGATGAATACAGTCTTGGTGAAGAGGTCTTGGTGGCGTCTCCGGGGGCCTGGGAGGATTAGTAGGGTTTTGTTCAATGGCAGCAGTACTGGGAGAGGTGGTCTAAGTGGAAAAGCCTGAGCAAAGGAGCAAGAAGCAATAGTAGAAGGATGGTGGTGATTTATACACAACTTGAAAACAGACCTAAGACAGTTTGCAGGTTGGAAGCACAGGTTTTTTTTTTCCAAGTGAAGGCATCAAGACCAATGGAAACGAGAACAAGATGAAGCCAAGAGTGTGGGAATGTGGGAGAATGCGTGCAGATGCTGAACACGGTCAGTGGGCCACAGTTGTGGCTTCAAGCTGCCCGGCAGCATGTCCTGAGAATGAACAGGCAAAGGAGACACACTTGTACTCATGCGCACACACACGTGGGTCAAAGTACAACGAGGCACAGTTGTGAGACCTGAGAGTTTTGCCTGCCTTGGTGAATGTCCCCCTCTGCACAGTAAATGTAGGGTTCGTGGGGTTATTTCTTAAAGGATGATCTTTGTGACTGAAGGCATAAACCCATGCAATGTGGATAGCTGTTCTAGAGAAAAATGATAGCTCGCAGCCTCAGTGTTCCGTGTCAGGATAGTGTTTCCAAAAACCCATCTTAGACAAAAAATTCTCAGGAAGGAATCCATAATGTTAAGATCCATTTAAATTTAAGTAACTTCTTGGGACATCTGGGTGGCTCAGTCAGTTAAGCAGCGGACTCTTGGTCTCAGCTCAGTCTTAATCTCAGGGTCATGAGTTCAAGCCCTACTTTAGGTTCCACACTGGGCGTAGAGCCTGGTTTAAAAAAAAAGAACTTCTTAAGTAAAGTCCCAGTTGTATTAACTTACCATATATAACATTGTTAGTTTTAAACCGATAGCTGTTATGGGACATCTGTCAGACTAAGATTTTCAAAAAGTAAACACATGACTCATAAATACCGAATGACTGTGTATGAAATACTTGTTTCAGGAATCAAAATAATGGCGAAATTGGTTCAAAGAAAATTCAGGAGACTGACTGGAGTCCCTGAAAGAGTGCCAGACTAGTCACGGGGTGAAGTACAAAACCAGTGAATATCCTTCAGGGCCATAAAGCTAACTTCTGGTCTTCTCGTCTCTCCTGAGCAGTTGTCCTTTGTGTCTCTAAGCACTGCTGTTCACTGGATATCACTGTGCATTTTCAAAAATTAACATCTCTACCCTCACAAGAGTTATAGAATATCCTAATCAATACCAAATTCCTAAGTCGAACAAAAGCTCATAGCCCAAGAGGAGGCCATAATCTTTGGTGGACACATCTCATGATGCTCCAGCATGACCTTGAATACGTGGGCATGCTGTTTTAGCCTTCAGCCTGTTTCCAATTTGGAGATTTTTTTCCCCTCAGACCATTACGAAAAACACTGGCTTCGTTTTTGGAGAATTTGATCTGACCCATTCTTTCCGGGAGTAACTGGATAGCAGGGCCACCTCTCGTGTACTCGGACGGCTCCGACCCGTCGTCATCTGTGTGAGGCCATGAGGGTTATCTGTTTTCTGCAGGGCATACTTATGACAGAAGGAGCATCCTGTTCATCAAAGGAAGAGAGCAAAAGTGCTGGTTGAAAGAGCTGGTCATCAGGGGCCAAATCATGTAGGGCTTTGTAGGACAGGGGAAGATGGTTAGACTTTTTTCAGTATGGAGAAGGGGTTGAGGTAGAAACATGATGTGAACATTTGACATTTGACATTTGACATTTTGACATTGATCGCTAACTATAAATAATAGAAATTACCTCTGCAGTGTGATAGAGTCTTTGGCACTATTCCTTATTACTTAAGAATTATTTCAGAGTTGCTTTTAAATGTCATTTTTTAAAGCTTTCCTTTTAGCAGAGTGGCATATGCAAAATATAGTGCTTATGCAAATAGTATTAAAAAGACACCAACAGTCCATATCATCAAAGACCTTAAAGAGTTAGTGATGTTATTGTGTGGACAGAGAGATGGCGAAAAAATGAGTCCTTTGCTTTCAACACTGACCTTGTGAGGTGATATGCCATTCAGACATCCAGCTGCACAAAGAGGGGTTTCTGGACTCATACCCTCGGCACCTGAGTTAAACGGCAGGCATGCTGGGCTAGTCTCCCTTCCTCTGAGGAGCTCATGGTAAGATGTAAACATGAAAAACACTCTCCCAGCAGAAGCAGCACGGGAAGTGTACCGTGGAGCAAATGGACTTTCCACCATCCATATCCTGCCTTTGGCTCTATGTTCAAAAAGCACCTACCAGATTGGCCTGAATCTAGAGGAGGGGCTTCCAGAGAAGACACTGTGTCTGCCCTGGCATTTTGCTTTGGTTTTTGGTCATTACATTTTGAAAAACCAAGCAACATCTGTATCTAGGTTCCATTTCACTGTGTCATAAAATCACTGTGGTGGAAAGAAACAAATCCTAAATCCCAACCATAGCCGCCTCCCAAGGTAACAGAAGAAGGATCTCAGCTTGTGCTGAGAATTCAGTCATCCTCTCCATCACTGACCTCAGCTGAAGACGGGTAGATGTCAGGTGTTGTTTTATCTGTTCTTGTTCATGGTGGTTTTTCAAAAGCAGCGATTGTGTCTTTCAGTTCGTGGTCATATTTGTATGTGCATAAGTATGTGGTTTTAAGGAGTATGGTGAAGCCCTTCAGTTTCTTTGCATTGAACGGAAAGTGGTATGAACCAGAAATACCTATGAAGATCAGAAATGTACTCACATAGCACAGTGTCAGAGGCCCAGCTGTGCTAGCACAGATGTGTGACAAGTTAAACAGCCATTCCCAGAGTGCTCTCCAGTGAAGGGCATCACGTCTCTGTCCTTTGCCTGTTCTATAGAAGAGCATTAGGTATCAATAATAATAGTAATAGTATCTGACATTTGTATGATTTGAATCACTTTTGAGTATTTTGAGTGATGTTGATGTTGCAAACATTACTGTCCCTTTTTTACCGATAAGGGAGTAGATATTGCAAACATTACTGTCCCTTGTTTACTGATAAGGAAGAGCAAACTGCTTAAGGTCTCAGAGCTAGTGAATGACAGAACTAGGTCTTAAAGAGGTCCTCTGACACCTTGGACAAAGTGCTCTGAGCAAGAAGGTAGAGGGACCCCAGCTGGGGTGGGTCCAGATTCACAGTTTCTTGCAGGAACCTCCTGCCACCTCAAGGTTAGCAACACTAATAAAAATCCTGTTTTAGAGCAGCCCCTGTTCCTGGGAGAGTGCGCTGACCTGCCCCCTCTCCTCTTTACACGGGAGCCCAGAAGTATGAGACAACCTGTCTATAGGGAAAGGCTACTTTCTTACAGGGAAATGGGGTTGGGTGGTAATCAGACCAAGATGGTGTCCAAAGCAGGTGTTTTCAGTGTATTTTGGAGGCGTGGGGAGGAGCTACTTGGAGCCCTTTCTCTAATTAAAAGGCTGTTGTCAGCTGCGTCCTTTGGATCTCTAATTAAAACGCTGTTCTTAGCTTCGTCCTTGGAAGAGAAAGCCTCTTTGAAAGGGAATGGCTGCCTGCTACCCTTGGTTTTCCAAACCGAGCAAAGATGACCTGCCATCGGCCTGCCCATCCTCAGGTAACGAAGGAGAGAAGTTTCTCTCCGGATGATTAAGAGGCCGGACGTTCGAGGTCTGCAACGAAGAGAGCAGGGCAGGGTGATGGGTGGAAGGCGCAGGAACAGTCTCAGGGTCTTAAAAGAGGAGGAAGCATCCCCACAGCCCTCACCTTTCTGGTCCTTATAACTTAGCAGGGCCGTATGCTGCGGGGAACAAGAAGCTCAGATTAGCATTTGGGACCAGGAGGCCAGAAACTGGGACTTCCAGGGTCATCCTGACGGGACAAGCCTTTAAAGAGATGTTGGTAAATAAGATGGTGTATAAGAAACAGAGCAAAACAGAAGCGTATCGGACTTGAATGGGCAAATTGAAACAACCAGACTAGTTTGTAAACTAGTCTGTAAACAACCAGACTAGTTTGTAAAAACATACTGGCACCACAGGAGATGATATATGGGCACACCTCAGAGACCCTGTGGAGGCAGTGCCTGACCACAGAGAAGAGTCCCAGTAAAGCAAGCCCCGTGAACTTTTTGATTTCTGAGTGCATGCAAAAGTTGTGTTTACACTATAGTCTAGTCTGTTAATGCAGTAGCGTTATGTCTAAAACACAATGTGTGTACTTTAAAAATACTTCGTGGCTGAGAAATGTTAACCATCATCTGAACATCTGAGCTTTCAGTGAGCCATAATCACTGATCACTCTAACAAATGTAATAATAATGAGAAAGTTTGAAATATGATGAGAATTCCCAAAATGTGACACACAGACATGACGTGAGCAAATGCTGTCAGAAAAATGGCACCGATAGACTTGCTTAACCCAGAGTTGCCAATTTGGTCCAATTTGTACCAAAAAAACACAATGTCTGAGAAGCACAGTGAAGCAAAGCACAATAAAACGAGGTGTGCCTGTATTTTAACACTGCCAACATCCTTCTCGTTGGCGTACATAAAACCAACGGGTGAGTAACAAGAAGGCTCTTTATTTTCCTGTTTTCAGGCTCCTAGCGTTATGCAGGTCTCCTGTTGCCACAGAGAATTGAAAGTAACTATACTGCTCTGTTTATGAATGAAATGTTGCTTTAACTATAAGTGTTGGCTTTTTGGAAACTATCAAGTAGGACTGATATTATCCTTTCCAAAAATGTGGCACTGCTTAAAGTCAGGGGAGATGCTGTGAGACAAGGGAGGGCCTTTGGAATCTGGTGGCCACCTGTCTTGCTTCTCAGTTAAAGTCGGCATAGTTTTTAAAATATTGTTTAGATTGTGTGCTTTTCATGTGAAAATAAAACCTAAATCAGTTTTTTAAATCTCACATGACAGATATAAATATCTCAAATTTGTTGATTTCAGAACTTTACCATCAAAGGACTCCATCAAGGTGGACTTTAGAGGCAGCTCTGTGAGTTTTGCTGGTGTGTGCCAAATTGCTTACAAGGCCTTACTAAGAATTAGTTTCTAATCAAGAGTGGGAGAGCCTCTTTCAGACATCAGACAGACTCTTAGTTTCAGTTTTCAGGCAGTGGATTTATCTTCAAAGATGACATGCCTGTTAGTATGGAGAGAGAAGCAATTACTGATTTGATTTGTCTTCTCTCTGTGTGTACAGAAGGGAAGCCCGCCTCTTTGAAGTAGGCTTTGGGAAAGGTACGATATATTAGAAGATTGTTGGAATGGACATGTAGGTGGTGAAATCTCTGATGATAGATGGTAATGTGGAAAAAATCTTGAGATATGGGGAAGGAGCTTTTGAGAAGATTTATAGGAATCGTGAAGAGTGTGAGGTTAGTCTTCGTTATTCTGAGAGCATAGGACTTACTCCACTCCAGAAACATCAGAATCTTGTTGGGAGTGGTGTGGGGAGAAGCAGCAAAAACACATTTGATTTTGAACCAGGTTTTTTTGGGGGGGGGGTCCCTCGTTTTTAAGTTTGTTGAAAATACGCAGACCCAGTGTTCACACTGATATCAGTCAAAATTATATGGTTTTCAAGATACAGTTTTTCTCCAAAAATTAACATTAATTTCAGTTGTTTTTAATCATGCTAATGGTTTTCAAGTACATTAAAGTTTCAAATATAATGAAGAGGACAACTGAGGGGAGCCCAGGTTGTTGAAAAAAGTAGGGAGGGATGAGAAATACTCGTGGAGTGTGTGAAAAGAAGTAACGTTGTTGCTCTGGGACTGAAAAGGGGACAGGGAGTTGTTTCTGAACATGAACGTTATACCTGCCCCTCAGGTAGGCATGAGGACAAAGTACAGACAGCATCATATCAAAATATAGATTATTGAATTCTCTGTTGAACTGAAGGTGGTTCATCCCTCAGTAATATTACTGGTACCTGATTGTATTTGCTTGCTTTGATTAAGAAAAGAGATCAATCTTGGAGCAGCTGTGCTTTCAATAAACTAGGCCCATAATCCCTTTTTAAGTTAATAGTTTTTTTTGGTTTTTGGTTTTTTTTGTTTTTTAAGATAGATTTATTTATTTATTTATTTATTTGGCAGAGATCACAAGTAGGCAGAGATGCAGGAGAGAGAGAGTAAGGGAAGCAGGCTCCCTGCTGAGCAGAGAGCCCAATGTGGGGCTCCATCCCAGGACCCTAGGATCATGACCTGAGCTGAAGGCAGAGGCTTTAACCCACTGAGCCACCCAGGTGCCCCTTAAGTTAATAGTTTTTAAATAAAAGCCCTCATTCTAGGTCTACGTTGATAGCTTTACTGATTCTATGACATAACCACAGTTTCTGCTTTTTTTTTCTATTAACATATAATATATTATTAGCCCTAGGGGTACAGGTCTGTGAATCGCCAGGTTTACGTACTTCCCAGCACTCACCATAGCAAATACCTTCCCCAGTGTCCATAACCCCAACACCCTCTCCCTATCCCCTCCCACCAGCAACCCTCAGTTTGTTTTGTGAGATTAAGAGTCTCTTATGGTTTGTCTCCCTCCCGATCACATCTTGATTCATTTATTCTTTTCCTACCTGCTAAGCCCCCCATGTTGCCTCTCAGCTTCCTCATATCAGGGGGATCATATGATAATTGTCTTTCTTGATTGACTTATTTCGCCAAGCATAATATCCTCTAGTTCCATCCACATCATCGCAAATGGCAAGATTTCATTTCTTTTGATGGCTGCATAGTATTCCATTGTATACATATACCACATCTTCTTTATCCATTTATCTGTTGGTGGACATCTAGGTTCTTTCCATAGTTTGGCTGTTGTGGACATTGCTGCTATAAACATTTGGGTGCACGTGCCCCTTCGGATCACAACATTTGTATCTTTAGAATAAATACCCAGTGGGGCAATTTCTGTGTCATAGGGTAGCTCTATTTTCAACTTTTTGAGGAACCTCCATGCTGTTGTCCACAGTGGTTGCACCATCTTGGATTCCCAACAACAGTATAGAAGGGTTCCCCTTTCCCCACATCCTCACCAGCATCTGTCATTTCCTGACTTGTTAATTTTAGCCATTCTGACTGGTGTGAGGTGATATCTTATTGTGGTTTTCATTTGTATTTCCCTGATGCCGAGTGATGTGGAGCACTTTTTCATGTGTCTCTTGGCCATCTGGATGTCTTCTTTGCTGAAATGTCTGTTCATGTCCTCTCCCCATTTCTTGATTGGATTATTTGTTCATTGGGTGTTGAGTTTGATAAGTTCTTTATAGATTTTGGATACTACCCCTTTATCTGATATGTCGTTTGCAAATATCTTCTCCCATTCTGTCAGTTGTCTTTTGGTTTTGTTGACTGTTTCCTTTGCTGTGCAAAAGCTTTGGATCTTGATGAAGTCCCAATAGCTCATTTTTGCCCTTGCTTCCCTTGCCTTTGGTGATGTTCCTAGGAAGAAGTTGCTGAGGCTGAGGTCAAAGAGGTTGCTGCCTGTGTTCTCCTCAAGGATTTTGATGGATTTCTTTCTCACATTGAGGTCCTTCATCCATTTTGAGTCTATTTTCATGTGTGGTATAAGGAAATGGTCCAGTTCCATTTTTCTGCATGTGGCTGTCCAATTTTCCCAACACCATTTGTTGAGGAGACTGTCTTTTTTCCATTGGACGTTCTTTCCTGTTTTGTCAAAGATTAGTTGATCATAGAGTTGAGGGTCTAGTTCTGGGCTTTCTATTCTGTTCCATTGATCTATGTGTCTGCTTTTGTGCCAGTACCATACTGTCTTGACGTGACAGTTTTGTAATAGAGCTTGAAGTCTGGAATTGTGATGCCGCCACCTTTGGTTTTCTTTTTCAATATTCCTCTGGCTATTTGAGGTCTTTTCTTTTTTTCTTTTATCTCTTTTTTTTTTTTTTAAGATTTTATTTATTTATTTGACAGACAGAGATCACAGGTAGGCAGAGAGGGGGGTGGGGAGAAGCAGGCTCCCTGCTGAGCAGAGAGCCCAATGCGGGACTCAATCCCAGGACCCTGGGATCATGACCTGAGCCAAAGGCAGCGGCTTAACCCACTGAGCCACCCAGGTGCCCTCGAGGTCCTTTCTGGTTCCATATAAATTTTAGGATTATTTGTTCCATTTCTTTGAAAAAAATGGATGGGATTTTGATACGGATTACGTTAAACATGTAGATTGTTTTAGGTAGCATAGACATTTTCACAGTATTTGTTCTTCCAATCCATGAGCATGAAACGTTTTTCCATTTCTTTCATGAGTACTTTATAGTTTTCTGAGTATACATTCTTTGCCTCTTTGGTTAGGTTTATTCCTAGGTACCTTATGGTTTTGGGTGCAATTGTAAATGGGCTCAACTCCTTAATTTCTATTTTCCTCTGTCCTGTTGTTGGTGTAAAGAAATGCAACTGACTTCTGTGCATTGATTTTCTATCCTGACACTTTACTGAATTCCTGTACAAGTTCTAGCAGATTTGGAGTGGAGTCTTTTGGATTTTCCACATAGAGTATCATATCATCTGCAAAGAGTGATAGTTTGACATCTTCTTTGCCTATTTGGATGCCTTTAATTCCTTTTTGTTGTCTGATTGCTGAGGCTAGGACTTCTAGTACTATGTTGAATAGCAGTGATGATAATGGACATCCCTAACATGTTCCTGACCTTAACAGAAAAGCTCTCAGTTTTTCTCCATTGAGAATGATATTTTTGGTGGGTTTTTCATAGATGGCTTTGATGATATTGAGGTATGTACCCTCTATCCCTAGACTTTGAAGAGTTTTGATCAGGAAGGGTGCTGTCCTTTGTCCAGTGCTTTTTCAGCATCTATTGAGAGTATCATATAGTTCTTGTTCTTTCTTTTATTAATGTATTCTATCACATTGATTGATTTGCGGATGTTGAACCAGCCTTGCAGCCCTGGAATAAATCCCACTTGATCGTGGTGAATAATCCTTTTAATGTACTGTTGGATACTATTGGCTAGTATTTTGGCGAGAATTTTCACATGTGTTCATCAAGGATATTGGTCTGTAATTCTCTTTTTTGACGGGGTCTTTGTCTGGTTTGGGGATCAAAGTAATGCTGGCCTCATAAAACGAGTTTGGAAGTTTTCCTTCCATTTCTATTTTTTGGAACCGTTTCAGGAGAATAGGAATTAATTCTTCTTTAAATGTTTGGTAGAATTCCCCCTGGGAAGCCATCTGGTCCTGGGCTCTTGTTTGTTGGGAGATTTTTGATGACTGTTTCAATCTCCTTACTGGTTATGGGTCTGTTCGGGTTTTCTCTTTCTTCCTGGTTTGGTTGTGGTAGTTTATATGTCTCTAGGAATACATCCATTTCTTCCCGATTGTCAAATTTGCTGGCATATGGTTGCTCATAATATGTTCTTACAATTGTTTGTATTTCTTTGGTGTCAGTTTTGGTGTCTCCTCTTTCATTCATGATTTTATTTATTTGAGTCCTCTCTCTTTTCATTTTGATAAGTCTGGCTTGGGGTTTATCAATCTTACTAATTCTTTCAAAGGACCAGCTTCTGGTTTTGTTGATTTGTTCTCTTGTTTTTTTGGTTTCTATTTCATTGACTTCTGCTCTAATCTTTATTATTTCTCTTCTCCTGCTGAGTTTAGGCTTTCTTTGCTGTTCTTTCTCCATCTACTTTAGGTGTAGGGTTAGGTTGTGTATTTGAGACCTTTCTTGTTTCTTGAGAAAGGCTTGTATCATTATATATTTTCCCCTCAGCACTGCCTTTGCTGTGTCCCACAGATTTTGAATCATTTTGTTTTCATTATCATTTGATACCATGAATTTTTTCAATTCTTCTTTAATTTGACCCATTCATTTTTTAGAAGGATGCTCTTTAGTTGCCATGTATTTGTTCATCTTCCAAATGTCCTCTTGTGATTGAGTTCTAGCTTCAGAGCATTGTGGTCTAAAAATATACAGAGAATGATCCCAATCTTTTGATACCAGTTGAGATCTGATTCATGACCCAGGATATCATCTACTCTGTAGAATGTTCCATGTGCACTAGAGAAGAATGTGTATTCTGTTGCTTTGTGATGGAATGTTCCGAATATATCTGTGATGTCCATCTGGTCCAGTATGTCATTTAGTGCATTATTTTCTTGTTGATCTTTTGCTTGAATGATCTGTCCATTTCAGACAGATCATTAAAGTCCCCTACTATTATTGTATTATTGTCAATGTGTTTCTTTGATTTCTGTTATTAATTGGTTTATATATAGTTGGCTGCTCCCATGTTACAGGCATAGATATTTGAAATTGTTAGCTCTTCTTGTTAGACCCTTTGAGTATGATATAGTGTCCTTCCTCATCTCTTATTATAGTCTTTGGCTTAAAATCTAATTGCTCTCATATAAGGATTGCCACCCCAGCTTTCTTTTGATGTCCATTAGCATGGCAAATTGTTTTCCACCCCCTTACTTTAAATCTGGAGGTGTCTTTGAGTCTAAAATGAGTTTCTTGTAGATAGCATATTGATGGGTTTTGGTTTTTTATCCATTCTGATATGCTGTGTCTTTTGATTGGGGCATTTAGCCCATTTACATAACTATTGAGGGATATGAATTTAGTGCATTGTATTGCCTGTAAGGTGACTGTTACTGTATATTGTCTCTGTTCCTTTATGATCTACTACTTTTGTGTTCTCTCTTTGCTTAGAGGACTTCTTTCAATATTTCCTGTAGAGCTAGTTTGGTGTTTACAAACTCTTAGTTTTTGTTTGTCTTGAAAGCTTTTTGTCTCTCCTTCTATTTTCAGTGACAGCCTAGCTGGCTATGGTATTCTTGGCTGCATGTTTTTCTCATTTAGTGCTCTGAATGTATCATGCCAGTTCTTTATGGCCTGCCAGGTCTCTGTGGATAAGTCTACTGCCAATCTAATATTTTTACCATTGTATGATACAGACTTCTTTTCCTGGGCTGCTTTCAGGATTTTCTCTTTGTAACTAAGACTTTTAAGTTTTACTATTAGATGACAGGGTGTGGACCTATTCTTACTGATTTTTGAGGGGGCTTTTCTGCGCCTCCTGGATTTTGATGCTTGTTCTCTTTGCCATATTAGGGAAATTCTCTACAATAGTTCTCTCCCATATACCTTCTGCTTCCCTCTTCTTCTGGAATCCCAATTATTCTAATGTTGTTTCATCTTATGATATCACTTATCTCTCAAATTCTCCCTCGTGGTACAATAGTTGTTTGTCTCTCTTTTGCTCAGCTTTTTTATTCTCTGTCATTTGGTCTTCTATATCACTAATTCTCTCTTCTGCCTCATTTATCCTAGCAGTAAGAGCCCCCATTTATTATTATTTTTTTTAAGATTTTATTTATTTGACAGAAGCACAAAGAGAGGGAACACAAGCAGGGAGAGAGGGAGAGAGAGAAGCAGGCTTCCTGCTGAGCAGGGAGCCCGATTCAGGGCTCTGTCCCAGGACCCTAGGATCATGCCCTGAGCCACAGGCGGAAGCTTAACAACTGAGCTTCCATGCCTTTTTTGAGCCCAGCTAGCACCTTGAGAATCGTCATTCTGAACTCTAGATCTGTCATATTACCAATGTCTGTATTGATCAGGCCCCTACTGTTCAGTACTGCCTCTTGTCCTTTTTTTTGTGGTGAGTTTTTCCACCTTGTCATTTTATCCAGATAAGAATATATGAAGGAGAGAATAAAAGTACTGAAAGGGTGGCAAAGACCCTAGGAAAATGTGCTTTAACCAAATCAGAAGAGACCCCAAGTCATGGGGGGGAAGAAAGGGGGTAAAAAGAAGTTCAGAGAAAAAAAAATAAAGCAAAAATATAAAAAAGAAAATATATATATCGGACTGGTTATTAGAACAGTCTCCCACTTAATTTTGGGAGTATTTGGTCTATTAGAAACTACCTCCCAAAATTTTAAGGAATGAAATACTTTTATGTATATACACACACACACACACACACACACACACACAAAATAAGGGTAAACATGATGAAGGAATGGAATATGACTATAAGGATGAAAACTTTTTTTAAAAATTTCTAAAAAAGGAGTTGATAAGTTGGGAGAATAAAGAAAAAGAAAGTGGAGAGAATTTGCTCAGACTGAAGACTAGAACATAGCCCTGTGTTAGATTTAGGGTATATTTTGATCTATTAGAAGTTTTTTAGAAGAAAAACCCTATGTGTATACAAAAAATAAAGTTAGATTTTTTAGAAGAAAAGCCCTATGTGTATACAAAAAATAAAGTTAGATACAATGAAGGATAAAATATGACTATAATCATAAAAGTTCAAAAGATTTTTTATGAAAGGTATTATTAAGATAAACTAGTTTAAAAACCTTAAAAGAGAAAAGAGTAAAAGTTAACAAAATTTTAACATAAGAAAAAATAAAATTAAAAAAATTAATTAATTTTGCAAGACTGAAGAATGAAGAATCATGGGGAGAAAGCCATGAATTCCATGCTTTGCCTTCTCCTCCTATGGAATTCTGCTGTTCTCCTTGGTAAGTGAACTTGGTAGGTCCTGGCTGGATTTCTTCCTGATTTTCTGGGGGAGGGGCCTGTTGTAGTGATTCTCAAGTGTCTTTGCCCCAGGCGGAATTGTACCTCCTTACCAGGGGCTGGGCTAAGTAATCTGCTCCGGTTTGCTTTCAAGAGCTTTTGTTCCCTGAATGCTTTCCATAGAGTTATGGAGGGCGGCAATCAAAATGGTGGCCTCCCAATCTCTGACCCGGAGGATCCGAGAGCTCGGAGCCCCACTCCTCAGTGCACCCTCAGAGAAAAGCACTCAATCACTCCCGTCTCCCTGGCCTCTGGCTGTGCTCTGAGCTCACCCAGCCTGTGACCAAGCATCTCTGTCTCTGGCACACAGCCCCACTTGGAGTCTCCAAACCCAGCAGATCCCTGCGTTCTTCATGGCAGTCTCCCCAGATCTTGTGGGGGTCTCTGTTCACAGAGCAGTGGCCTGCCTGTGCCACGGATCACAGTTTAAGGTAACCCCAAGTTGAGAGCTCATTCCTCAGCTCTGTTTCTGTAGCTGGCTTCTCCGCTCTAATACCTGGGAGCTCTGGGATACTCAGACACCCCACCTCCTTCTGTGACCCCATGGGACCTGAGACGATGCTGTTACCACATGGACTTCACCCCAGCTTAGCCTCTGGAACGATGTCCCTTAGTGGAGCAGACTTCTAAGAGTTTTGATTTTGTGCTCTGTTGCTCTGCCACTTTCCAGGAGCCAGACCCTCTCCCCACAGTCTATCTTCCCTTCACTTTGGATTCACTTCTCCAGTAGGTCCTACCTTTCAGAAAGTGGTCAGTTTTCTATTTCTAGAATTGCTGCTCCTCTTCTCTTCGATCCCCTTTTGGATTTGTAGGTGTTTGGAATGGTTTGATAATCTAGCTGATCTCCTGCTACCTGATGTCATCCTAGACTCCTCCTCCTCCGCCATCTTGACTCCTCCCCCACACTTTCTGCTTTTAACAGAGAACAAAGTCTTGTTACCCATTGGCAAAACAAATTCAGACTTTAAAAAATAATCTTTGCTTTAAAATCCTGCTAAGAGCTAGACTGTTGTGTCCTTCAAGTCTTCCAGGGAACTCTCTCTCTCCACTTCCTTTCTATGATGATGCCACCGGACCTGAGGACAGTGTAGCCTGGGTGTCGGCGCACTTTTTTTTTATAAAGGGCCAGAGGGTGAGTATTTTAGGCTTTGGGGCCATACGGTCTCTGTTACAACTATTCATCACTACCCTGTGGCTGAGGAAAGTTGCCACAGACAGCATGTAAACAATGAGTGTAGCTGTGTTCCTGTGTAGCTTTGTTTACCAAGACAGAAGCCCAGATTTGGACCGTGCACCCACATTTGCCGTCCCCTGATCTAGCCTGTTGGCTGGAGTTCTTTCCCATCTCCTCCCCCACCAGCCACTTTCAGAAGGATAATTTGATACCCTCCAACTAGGACACTCACCCCTAACTATCTTGCAAATACCGGAGACTCCCTCCCGTGTTTTTGCTGCAGTCTCTCATCTGCATGAATGGGATGCATGATGGCCTTTCCATGGTTGCTTCTTACCGATGTGTCTAAGTTCCAAACGTATTCTGAAGACAAGTCCCATATACTCTGCACCAGTCTCTGATACGATCTCTTTGTCAGAAGTGTTGCGAAGATCTATTTCCAGTCTTTGCTTGATTTTGTTTAATTCTCTGATGGTCTTTTGATGAACAGAGTTCTTAATTTAGTGTACTCCAGTTTATCCGTCTTTTCTTTCATTCCTCATGTTGTTTAACAAAACCTCCCTAATCACCAAACTCATTCTCTTAAGTTGTCTTCTTGAAGCTTTCACTTTTAGATCTGTAATTTGCCCTGGTGTATGTAAAGGACTTGCTGCTTTTGCCACCTTCGGCATAAACCCAGGGTTTCTCTGTATACAGGTCACTTTGTTCTGGGTTCCATTCTGTTACCTGTTCTTACTCCAATTCTGCATTGTGTTAATTATGTTGTCTTTAAGTGTTTTAGACCTCTAGTAGCGAAAGCCCTACTACTTGGTTTTCTTGCAGTGTCTTGGTGACTCTTGTCCCTTTCCAGGTCACTGTACAGTGTGGAGTTAGCTTTTCCTTTTCTACTCCCCAGGAAGAATCCTACTGGAATTTTGATTGAGATTACATTCAGTCAGATCACTTAGGGAAATTGGCATCTTCACAAAAAAATGAATTTTTTTGTTTTTGTGTGAGTTAGAGTAGTTATAACTTTCTGTGTTAGAGACCTTATTACATGTCTTATGTTAGATGGATTCCTTCAAGGTTTTTTTAATATATTTTTGATGTTATTATAAATGATGTCTTTTAAATGTCTTCTTGTTATGCTTGTTCTCTTTGTCCTAATGTCTGAAAGACAATTGCAAGATTTCATCATTAAGAATGTTTGCTATAGAGATTTTAAGTACTGTGTATCAGGCATATCAATTATCCATCGCTATAATACAGCTGTGTAGCAAACTGTCTCAAAACCTCAATGGCATATAACATTATTTACACACCTGAATTTCCGTTGGACCTATTGTCTTTAGGCCCTACTTTTTTTATTATAGGGACATACTAGTATTGAATTTGACTCATTTCTAAAGGTGTAATCCAAAGATAAAAATACAGGAGTAGTCCCTTAAAAATATTTTTTAAATTTTAGAGTTATAAAAGATGAGCATATATGTTCTGAAAAAGAGTCAGAAGATGAGATACAGCCTCAGTTCTTAAGGAGATTTGAAAGGAGCAAACTAGAATATCTGCATGTAATAATTGTAGCATGTGTCTGTTGACTGGTTAATGCATGTCAGGGGCTGTTGTAAGTGCTTTACAAACATTGGTGATTTGATTGCATAAAAGCCCTGTGCTATCGCTGCCATTCCCATTCCCATATGTTGATGGGCAGAGTTGGCAAGTTGCTCAAGGACACATAGCTAGTTAATGACAGAGCTAGGAAAGGACTGGAAATAATCCAACTCAGGACCCCAAGTTATACTGCTTCACATAAGGCTAAATATTTAAAATCCTCATCTGATCTTGAATGGCCTCAGCTTGAAAAACTGGGTGGTTCAGAATGAGTCTTTCTTCCTCCAGCAGGCCAGACTAATCATACTGTCACAGCAGTATCAGAGATGCAAGAGAGCAACCCTCCTGTTCAAAGCCCATCTCAAATCTCTATTTCCAGGATTCACCGATTGCGACAGTCAGCCAGTCCACAATGGGAGGAAAAGCATAAAGTTACATGGCAAAGGCGTATAGATAATCTTTTGAGATTTTGTTTTTTCGCATTTATTCCATTAAGGAGGTGAATTTACATCAGGTTCTCTTCCTTGTCCCCCCCAAAACACCAGGTCACCCTTGCATTCCTGCAATGAACCCAAGTTAGTCATGATATTTTATACTTTTTATATGTGACTGGATTTGTTTTACTAAGACAGTGTTACAGATACAGCCTCCTAGTTCACTGTTGACTTTGACCTCTAATTTGGTTTCCCATCATGTAATAGTAATCTATTTAGACTTTTTTAAAGTTTCACTGTTTTAAATCTTCTGATACCTTACATAGCAAAATGCAAACGCTCGTATTATTTGTATCAACAACTGTCTATTGGGGTTCTGCTATTTGATAGATGCTTTTTTGTGACATTAACGAAAAATGAGAAAGTTGTGCACTATCCACATTTTTAATTCCAGAACATTCTCATCACTCCAAAAAAGAAACCCACAGCAGTCACTTTACTTTCCACCTTCCTCCCAGATAGCAGGTAACTACTCGTTTACTTACTGCCTCTTTGAGTTTTCCTATTTGAGACAATTCATATAAATGAAAGCAGATAAGTGGATTTATTGTCTGTGTTTTTACCTACCATAATGTTTTCAAAGCTCGTCCACATAGCATGAATCAGTACACTATTTCTTTTTATGACTGAATAATATCCTATTGTATGGACATACCACAGTTTACTTATATCCATCAGTTGATGGGCTTTTGGGTTACTTCCACATTGTAACTGTTGAGAATAATGCTGCTATGAACATTTGGATACATGATTTTGCGTGGGCATATGTTTTCATTTCTCTTGGGACTATACATAGGAGTGGAATAACAGGCTGATATAGTAACTCTGTGTTTAATAATTGGGGAACTGCCAAACTTATCCAAAGCATCTATACCATTTTACATTTCCACCATCCATGAAGGAGGGGTCCCAGTTTCTCTGCATTCTTATCAACCCTTGTCATTGTTTTTATAGCTGTTCTTTTTTTTTTTTTATAGGCATCGTAGTGGGTGTGAGGTGGTATCTCATTGTGGTTTTGGTATGTGTTTCCATAATGAATAATGATATTGAGCATCTTTTCATGTACTTATTTCCATTTGCATATCTTTGGAGATATGTCTGTTTAGATCCTTTGCCCATTATTTAAGTTGGGTTTTTGTTTTCTTTTTTTGTCTTTTAATTGTTGAGCTGTACAAGCTCATTATATAGTCTGGATATTACAAGACATTATGAGATGTGATTTGCAAACATTTCTCACATTCTGTTGGTTGTCTTTCACTTTCTTGATAGTGTCTTTTGAAGCAAAATTTTTTTTTGAAGCAAAAATATTTTTAATTTCGATTATATCTACTGTTTTTATTTTTTTCTTTTGCTTCTTGTGCTTTTCGTGTCATAGCTAAGAAGCTCTTTCCTAATCCAAGGTCAGGAAGATTTATACCCATCTTCTAAGAGTTTTATAGATGTTGCCCTTTCATTTAGGTCTTTGATCCATTTTGTGTTAGTTTTTATATATGGTATACGGTACACAGATCCACCTTCATTCTTTTGCATAGGGCTGTTCTGTTGTTCCAAAACTAATAATTGAAAAGAGTATTCTTCCCTACATTGAATGGCCTTGGTGTCCTTGTCAGATACCAGTTAACACAAATACATGAGTTTATTTCTGGACTCTTAATTCTATTCCAATGATCTCTATGTCTGTTACATATCAGTACTACATTGCCTTGATTACTGTAGCTTTGTAGTGAGGTTTGGAATCAGGAAGTATGAGTCCTGCTTTGTTCCTTTCCAGGAACATTTGCTATTCTGGGTTCTTTGCAATTCCCTATGAATTTTAGATTCAGCTTGTCCATTACTATTAAAAGTCAGCTGGGGTTTGCATTGATCAATTTTGGGAGAACTGTCACCTTAACAGTGTTAAATCTTCTAATGCAGGAATATGGGATGTCTTTTCATTCATTTAGATCTTCAGTTTCTTCAGTGAGCTTTTGTTATTTTCAGTATACAGATCTTGCACTTCTTTGGTTAAATTTATGCCTACATATTTTATTCTTTTTGATGCCATTGTAAATGTAAATTTTTTTATTTCATTTTGTTTCTTACTGCTACTATGTGAGAAATACAATCAATTTCTGTATATTGGTCTTGTATCTGTCATCTTGTTCAACTCATCTGTTCTAATAATTGTGTGTGTGTGTGTATAAATTCCTTTGGATTTTTCTGTATTTATAGTTATATCTCATCTGCAAATAAATAGTTTACCTCTTCCTTTCTGATCTTTTATCTCATTTTCTTACCTAAGTGCCCTGGCTAGGACCTCCAATTCAACACTGAATAGAAGTGACTAGACTGAACATCTTTTTCTTGTTCCTGATCTTACAGGGAAAGCCTTCAGTTTTTCATTATTAGGTATGATGGTTGCTGTGGATTTTTCACAGATACCTATTATCAGATAGAGGAAGTTCCCTTCTATTCCTAGGTTTTTTAGTGTTTATCATGAAAGGGTATTGAATTTTATTATACACCTTTTCTGTATTGTTTGAAATGATCATGTGGTTTTGTCCTCTCTTCCTTTCATGTGGTTTATTACATTGATTGATTTTCATGTATTGATCCAACCTTGCCTTCCTAGATAAATCCCACTTGGTCGTGTTTTGTTTTGTTTGAAAGGAGAATCTTTTTTTTTTTTTTTTTAATTTTTATTTATTTGACAGAGATCACAAGTAGGCAGAGAGGCAGAGGCAGGCAGAGAGAGAGGAAGGGAAGCAGGCTCCTTGCCAAGTAGAGAGCCCGATGCGGGGCTCGATCCCAGGACCCTGGCATCATGACCTGAGCTGAAAGCAGAGGCTTTAACTCACTGAGCCACCCAGGTGCCCCCCAACTTGGTCATGTTACATAAATCAATTGTGTATGCTGCCAGATTCAGCTTGCTAATATTTTGTTGGGGGATGTTGAATCTATATTCATAAGGGTTATTGGTCTGTAGTTTTCTTTTATTACCCTTGTGAGGTTTTGGTATCACGATGGCTTCATAAAATGAGTGTGGAGGTGTTTTCTCCTCTTCTGTTTTATTGGAAAAGTTTATGAAGGATTGGTTTTAATTCTTTATATGTTTGGTAGACTTCACCAGTGAAGCTTTTCCTTGTGGAAGTTTTTTTTTATTATTACTATTCCTTTAATATCTTGTTAACAAGTCTTTTCAAATTTTCTATTTCTTCTTGAGTCAGTTTCAGTAATTTATATTGTTCTAGAAATTTGTCTATTTGATGTAGGGTTTCTAATCTGTTGACATATAATTATTCATAGTATTCCCTTATAATCCTCTTTATTTTTGTAAGATCATAGGTGTTGTTCACACTTTCATTCCTGATTATAGTAAACCAATTTTTCTTTTCCTGGTCAGTCTAAAACGTTCATTGAATTTGTTGATTTTTTTTTTTTTTTCAAAGAACCAACTTTTGGGTTCTTTGATTTTTGCTCTTGCTTTTCAAATGTATATTTCACTAATTTGTGCTCTGGATTTTATTGTTTCCCTCTTTCTGCTTGCTTTATGTTTTTTACTTTTTTGACTTTTAGTTTCCTAGGTTGGGTGTTTAGGCTTAGTAGTTTGAGATCTTCTTTTTTGATGGGAGGGTTTACCAAATTTCCTCCTGTTACTGATTTCTAATTTCATTCCATCGTGTTCACAGGTCATACAGTTGTTGAGTAGGTTATTCTTCAGATGTCTTTTAGGTCTAGTTGATTCATAGTGATGTTCTGTCCTTTCTAGTTCAGTATCCATATTGAAAGTGGGATATTAAAGACTTCACTGATTATTGTTTAATGGTCTGCTTTTCCTTCACTTAGGTTATATTTGCTTCATTTGAGGGCTTTCTTGTTAGGTACACGTAAGTTCATAATTGTTATGTCTTCTTGATGAGTTCACACTTTATTGTTACAAAATAGCCTTCCTTTTCTCCTGTAACTATTGGGGTTGGTTTGTTTTTGTGAGAAAGAGTGAGCAAGAGGGAGTAGGAGAAGCAGACTTCCTGCTGAGCAGGGAGCCCAACTCAGGGCTCAGTTCTCAGGACTCCAGGATGGTGATCTGAGCTGAAGGCAGATGCTTAACTGACTGAGCCACCCAGGCACACCTAACTACTTGTTTTAAAGTGGAATTCCAGGTCTCGCTTGATTATTGTTTATACACCATGTGTCTTTCCCAATCTTTTAACCTGTTTGTGTCTGTATATAAAGTGTTTCTTATATAGACAGCATAGAGTTAAATCAGGTATTTTTATCCATACTGCCAATCTCTGCCTTTCAAATTGAGTGTTTGTAATTACTGTTAGCCTACACCTTTTTTCTCCCTTTGTTACTCCATTATTGCCTTCCATTAGTCACGTTAAATAGGTATTGTCTAATGTACCATTTTAATTCCTTCATTGTTTTTTTACAATATATTTTTAGCTCTTTTTCTTAGTTGTTGCCCTGGAGATTATAATTTACATTTTAATCTATGAAAATGTTAAATTCAGTTGTATATAAAAACTTTAATCTTGCATATCATTGTTATGTCTTCTCTCATTTATGCTGTTCTTGTCATACAAAATCCATTATTTTACTTAATACACTCATCAACACAGATTTATTATTATTGCTTTATGTACTTGTCTTTTAAATTAGATAAGACAAAGAGAATTGTGACTGAAACATATATAACCTGTCGGGGCGCCTGGGTGGCTCAGTGGGTTAAGCCGCTGCCTTCGGCTCAGGTCATGATCTCAGGGTCCTGGGATCGAGTCCCACATCGGGCTCTCTGCTCAGCGGGGAGACTGCTTCCCTTCCTCTCTCTCTGCCTGCCTCTCTGCCTACTTGTGATCTCTCTCTGTCAAATAAATAAATAAAATGTTTTTTTTTTTTTAATAAAACATATATACCCTTTTATTTCATTTTATTTTTTTTTTTAAGATTTTATTTATTTATTTATTTATTTGAGAAAGTGAGAGAGAGCATGAGAGGGGAGAAGGTCAGAGGGAGAATCAGACTAAAACTGGGAGCCCAGTGCGGGACTCAATCCCAGGACTCTGGGATCATCACCTGAGCTGAAGGCAGTGGCTTAACCAACTGAGCCACCCAGGCACCCCCCTTTTTAGTTAATTTTGTCAGTGTCTTATTTCTTTGTGTGGATTTCAGTTGCTGTCTAGTGTTCGCTCATTTTAGCCTGAAGGACTCCCTTTAGTCAGTATGTATATATGTATTTATTGTAAAATAGGTCAACTAGCTACTGAATCTCTGTTTTTGTTTATCTGGGAATGTCTTAATTTCTCCTTCACTTTCAAGTATTAATTATGCTAGATATCAGATTCTTAATTGACAGTATTTTTCTTTCTGTACTTTATTTCATCCCACTGCCTTCTGACCTCCATAATTTCCACTGAGAATCAAGCTGTTAATCTTATCAAGGGTCCTTGAACCTGACATGTTGGTTCTCTATTCCTGCTTTTAAGATTATTTTATTGTCTTTATATTTCAGCATTTTTATTATGATTTGTCCAGGTGAGGATCTCTTTCAGTTTATTTATTTGGAATTCCTTGAACTTCTTGGATATACAGATTAATGTTCTCCATCACATTTTGGAAGTTTCAGGCAATTACTTCTTCAAATATTTTTTTTCTGCCTTTGTCATCCCCTTTCAAGACTCCCATAATGGTGTGTTCGTATACTTAATGATATCCCAGAGACCCAGAGGTCTCTGAGGTTCCGTTCTTTTTCATCATTTTTTTTTTAACCATTTCTTAGACTAGATAATCTCAATTGACCTTTCTTCAGGTTTGGTGATTATTTCTTCTGCTGACCCAAATCTGCTATTGAGCTACTCTAGTGATTTTTTTTTTTTCCTGTTATAGTACTTCTCAACTCAAGCATTTCTATTTTCTAAAATAGTCTATTGATACTATTTGGTGAGACATTTTTGTCATATTTCCCTTTAGGTCCTTTGATACTACCTTCTTTATTTCTTGAACATATTTGAAATAGCTGATTAATATCTTCGTTAATTCAATGTCTCGGCTTCCTCAGTGTCTGTGTCTTTTGACTGCTTGGTATGGGTCATGTTTTCTTGTATCTTTGCATGTCTTGTGACTTGTTAAAAACAGGACTTTCAAAACAACATGGCAGCTCTGGAAATCAGATTCTTCCCTTCTCCAGGGTTTGTTATTTCTAGTTTTAGCACTTGACTTTTTCTTAAAGTTTCTGTGTCTTTGCTGGCATGTCCCATTTGTTTATGCAAGTTGTCCACCTTCTCTAGTAGATTCTTTTACATGTATCTTAGTTATTTTAATGTCCCTGTATGATAGTACCATTATCTGGGTTATCTCCAAGTCTATTTCTCTTGATTGCTTTGTTTCTTGACTGTGAGTTATAATTTTTTACTTGATCTTTCTGTACTTTATAATGTGTTATTGAACGCTGGACATCTTGTAAAAAGGAGAAACTGAAATAAATCATTTGTACACCTAGAAATGAGCGTGGTTCTTCTCAGGCAGCTAGTATGGGAATTGAGTCATTCTACTGAGGAATTGAGCTGGGTTTGGGTTTTGCCTTGGCTATAGTTGCTGGAAGGTTTTTCTCAATGTGTCCTTCTGTAAGCTTCAGTTGTCTCTCTATGCCTGAGTCATAGGGAACCATGCTTTTGCTCCTCTCATAGAGGAAGATATCTATTGATTTTTTTTTTTAACTCAGTTCTTCCTAGGCTGTTGTAGGAAGATGCAAAATGAAGTAGAAGTAGAACAGTTCCTTTTATTTGGAATAGAAATTTTGTTATACTCTACAGGTATCTAAGCAAGATAGTATGTTCCTTTAGTACGTAGGATTTGAAATTAATGGCCATGCACTATTTTTTTAATTAATTTATTTATTTTCAGCATAACAGTATTCATTATTTTTTCACCACACCCAGTGCTCCATGCAATCCCTGCCCTCTATAATACCCACCACCTGGTACCCCAACCTCCACCCCCCCACCACTTCAAACTCCTCAGATTGTTTTTCAGAGTCCATAGTCATGCACTATTAAAATGAAATAGAAAAATTAGATTGTAATTGATTCATTATCTTCCTAAAGCAGTAGTTGCAGAAACTAGTTGTTTTTAAAAGTCAAGGTAAACATTATGAGGAAAATTGTTAGAGAGAATTCAGTCCTATGTCAAATAAGGCAGATGTCAAATATTGTCTATTGTCAAATATTGTCTAAATAAGTCCTATGTCAAATATTGCAGGAAATAAAATTCTTGTAGATGTAACAAGTAATAAGATTTCACTATTGAAGAATTATACCTTCTAGATAGTTGTTATCCTTCTCATATTTTTTTCTTCTTTCCAGTCCTCCTTTATTCTCAGCACTAAAGAGGAAGGTGAATCTCATTATTTTCTCTTCTTTTTTTTGGTACTTTAAGGTGACATTATAGTGTACAGATTTTCAGTAAATTTTTTCTTTCCAATATTTGACTTATTGTCAGAGCTGTTAATGAGGAAATAAAATATACTAAATTTAAAGTATCACCTTTCTTACTGGATTTATTTTTGAACTTACCCTGATATGATTAGTTAGAATAATGGGATTTATATTGCTAGTAATTTTCTATTTTTTGTTTTGGTGTGTCATAGTAAAACTAAACTTAATAGCTTGAATTTACATTTGTAATTAAAGATTGCTCATGCTTGAATAAAGTTTTCCATTAACCTCTTCAAATAATATACTTCATTTTTAAGGATTTCTGTTTCCTCAGTGTTCTTAACTTTGATTCTAAAATGTTGGTTGCTGATAGCTTTGTATATTATCACTGTATGTGTTGAAGAGCTGCATAAAGATGGATGCCTAAATTTCCTTTGGTCTGTTAAGGACTTCATTTCTTTTCTAGATTTAGATTCCCTTTAGAGATCAATGCTCTCTGAGGAGCTCAACACAACTCAAAATGAAGATTAAAACTGACAGAGGGTTTTTCTACATATAATAATACATATAATACTGACCTTTATAACTCAGAACTTTAAAACATGGACAAGGACAGTTGATTGTCTCTAGTTATACTCTGAATTAATTGTAGATGTTGGCATGGTTTACAGTGATATTGCTTGTTGAAGTGTTTCTGTTCTAAAGAACAAAAATCCCTAAATTCTTTTTATTCTCCTACTGTCAGACTGTCATTCAGCAAACTGAGTTGACCCAGTGCTCAGAACCAGAGGCAGAAGCCTGATGAAGCCTGGATCCTAACCTCAGGGAACCACATGACCCCCTATAGGTACATTTAAGCTGCAAGGTTGGCTAGTAGAAAACAGTTTCTGTTAAAAAGAAACAAATGATGTATTTTATGAGGGTTTGTCTCCAAGCCTCAGAATTGGCTGTGGATCTTTATGCAATGTGGCTTTGATTATATTAAACCCTCTTCGACATTTAAAGGATTTTACTTCCTGATCTTCTCTGGTTTCTAATCTCAGGAAAGCAAAACAAACAAAAAATAGCACCAAAGTGGAAGTAATCACCACCAATCCATGAGTTGTATCTTCTCCAAGAGTTGAATTACAATTACTAATTAAACACATTCTAACTAATTTAGGGGAAATATTAAATACAATTTCAAAAAACATGAAATGATCAATGATCCACTTCTGTATCAACAGATATAGGTATTTCTCTATAATCCATAGAATTATCAATTCCATCTCTAGGTGGACTCTCCAAAGGATTGAAAGTAGAGACTCAAATATTAGTACATTCATCTTCATAGCATTATTCACAGTCGCCAAAAGATTGGAAACAACTGAGAAATATCAATTGATGAATGAATAAATAAACAAAATGCAGCTTATATATACAATGGAATCTTACTCAGCCTTAGAAATGACGTCCTAACACATGCTACAACATGTGCGGACCTTGAAGACATACTCACTGAAGTAAGTCAGGCACAAAGGACAAATGCATACGATTTCATATGTAGGCAGTATCTAGAGTAGTCACATTCATTGACATAAAAAGTAGAGTGATGGTTGTTGGTGAATGGAGAGTTCTTGTTTAATGAGTTCAGAGTTTTGGTTTGGGAAGGTGGAAGGCATTCTGGAGATGGATAGTAGTGATCGTTGGACCAAGAGTGTGAGTGAATATACACTTTAATGCCCGTAAACATAGTTAAAATGGTAAATTTTTAATATATCCATGATTTATAAAATCATATTAAATTCTATTTTGCTAAAATTATATTCAAGACTTCTGCAAAAGGTACGGAGAGATACGTGAAAGCAAAATTAAGGGTTTGGCTATTTCTTTTCTTTTCTTTTCTTTTCTTTTTTTTTTTTTTTTAAAGATTATTTATTTATTTATTTGACAGACAGAGATCACAAGTAGGCAGAGAGGCAGGCAAAGAGAGAGAGAGAGGAGGAAGCAGGCTCCCCGCTGAGCAGAGAGCCTGATGTGGGTCTCGATCCCAGGACCCTGGGATCATGACCCGAGCCGAAGGCAGAGGCTTTAACCCACTGAGCCACCCAGGTGCCCCAGGGCTTGGCTATTTCTGAGGTATTAGAATTCCCCTCCCCATGTTTGGCTGGGTAGTAAGAATTTTGAGGTGGTAAGTTACAGTTGAGAGGTTTGTTTTAGTAGGCGCTCCTCTCTCATGACAGCCAAGTGGTGGAAGCGGAAGGGAGTCGTAGGTAGTCCTCTGACCTGCTGGAGGGGGCTCCGCATGGGGCTCTGTGTCTGCAGGAGCTCCAGAGAGTCTGTGGCATGTCATTTTCTGCAGCACAAAGTCCACGGAGGACCTGTGGAGACAGAACTGCTTCCGGGTGTCGTGGGGGTGCCCTGTGAGTAGGTGAGAGCACTGCAGGCAGAGCCTATCATGGCAAAGCCGCTGCCCCCCAACAGCCCCCCGGCAGTACTCGGGGTGAAAGCAGGAGTCGTCCAAGTGAAATGGCAAAGCCAGTTTCTTCACCAAATTCTAGGTCAGCTTTTACCTTGTGTACATGGTGGGTATTTTTTTCTTTTGATAATCAAACTGGCATGCTATATCCCTGACTTGTTCTCTGAAGAGCCGTGGCTGACCTCAGGCAGTCCTGTTGTTGGCAAAGTTAGCAGATAACCTAGATTCCAGCTTGAAGGTAGACAGGATACGCTCAGGCATGAGTGTGTTGTAAGCACCGTGAGGGCTGTCAGTTCCCCAGCATACTTTCTGCAGGACGAGGAACATTAGTGGTGACTACGTACTAATTCATCCTTCTGCCCATATAACAAGACTCACTGCACAATTTTCTCCCTGTTTTTGAGGGAGAAAATTCCTCCCAGGTGGGTGCCGGGAGTAACCTGACAACTCTAGGATGAGGCCTTACAACGGAACAAGTAGTTGATCAGACATGTGTTGGGAGTTACAATAACAGTCCTTTCTTTTCTTTTCCTTTTTTTTCTTTTCTTTTCTTTTCTTTTCCAACTGGTTTGGAGTACATTTTCTGGCCCCTTGGAAAGCCTTTCCTATTCCTCTTTTCCTAGGCTGGATGTTTAGGTGTTCAAGACAGGTAGGTGAGCTGTTGATCCCCATCCCCTATCAGCCTCCTCCGCTGCCTCCAGCATTCAGTCCATTTTCTTTTTAACTTGGTACAACCCTTAAAAGGCTGATTTCAGCCAGTTCTTTTCCATCTTGGTTTTTTTAACGCAGCCCTTCATTAGAGACCTTTGAATTTGTATCTGGCCATCCATTTCTCTAATAGCATGGTACCCGAATATGCCGTATTCTAGGTTTTTTTTTTACAAGTTATCTTCAACACCTATTTATTGAGCACTTACTAAGTGCAAAAGTACTCGAGCCAGTTAAAAGCCAACTCTGTGAAGTCTTAAACAACATTACTGGAAATGTTTCTCACCTTCTGGAAGACATTTAAGACAGTCATTGTCACTAATCACTCATGTACATCATTTACCCACACTCTTTATCTTTCCACATGTGTGTCTTTCTGGCAGCAGCCAGGGAGGCATGGTGGAGACCACATCTGTGCACATAGTGCACAGAGCTCAGTGTGATCTGAGCTTTCTGCCTACTCACCACTCAGTGACTCAGGACGGCTGTTAAGCCCTCTGGATTTTGGGTTTTCATCTCGTAAAGGGGGGATTTAGTGACATGCCCCATATTGCAGCCCCCAAAGTCCCTCTGCCTCCATTTATTTCTCTGACCTCTGCTTACCTCTTCTGAGAGACTACTATGATTGATCGCTGGGTTTACCTTCTCACTTTTGGTGAAGAATAAGAGAAAAGTTAGAAACAGTGGTCAGTGAGTGAGAAATCCATTTTGAGAGAAGACAATTAATTGGAATGTGGATATTTTACCTTTCCTAGATGATACTAACTGAAAAATTATAAGTATGAGTAATATAAGAACCGACCATTAGGCTATTTGAGGTTACCGAACTGTGAAATTGTGAGCATGTTTCCTGAAATGCAGTCTTTAAAGAGGAAAGCAGTATGATCTTGTCGATACTGACCAGCACCTGAAAACTCCTCTTTGGTTTCCAGATCCTGAGTTTTTACTGTTTCCTCTGACTTACTCGCTAAATTCATTATTGGAGAAAAACCAGTCATGCGGAGTATCTTTGAGTATTTTGAGTTTCTCTACATTGCTAATGTCCTTCTTCATCTGTTTTAGCATCTCCCTGTGTCCTTCCCAGTGTTCTTTACTTCCTGTATCACATACTATTTTTCTTTGTTTCCCATTTCCTTATTTGTTTCCATTATTTAGACTTTAAATGGCCCATTTCCTCTGATTTCGAGGAAATATCACTGCTAATTCAGTCTCCATCTTCTGACTTATACACTTTCCTTTGGGTTACCCTGAATATCCTGTTTCAGACCATAGTATCCATCATGATGCTACATCAGTGGAAGACAGCAAACCCATTACCCGGACAGTCGAGGTCCTCAGCCCTCAGTGTGCATCAACGTCAGACGGGAAACGCACCAGTGCTCCACTCCCGGAAACCCTTGGGAGCTGGGAATGTGGTCTGAGGAGCATGTTTTTAAAAACCTGCTTCATGATTCTACTTCATAGTCATGTTGAGAACCCCTGCTACCAATGGCAAAACAGTGTAATTCCCATATTGAAGACTATATTGTTGTGTATATCCTGCTTCATAATTATTTGGTTTAATCAGGCTGATCCTTTATAGGTTTTAGAAAATTGACATTAACATTATTTAAAGTTACGTAGTCTCATTAATTGCTACTTTTTATCTCAAAATAGTATTTCCTTTTAAGTCTCCTCATTGCTTTTTCATACCTAATATTTTTAGGTTGGTTCTTTCTGGAAGTTAATTATTGCTCAGGATGATTTTAATTGAAGAAACCATAGCTTATGTTCTTTTTTCTGTTGATTTTCAGAATGCTTCCTAATTCTGCGTACTCTCAGCTTTGTTAACTAATTCATTTCACAGTTTTCCATTCATTCATCTGCTTTGAGTATATTTCTAGCATTCGTGAGTTACTTAGTAGTTTCAGGGAGATAATTTGTATGCTTCACGGACTAAAATGCCTCTTATGCAGCCTCCATTCTTAAGTATCCTCTTGCTCTTTAGAGAATGAGTTATTATTCGGAATGTGTTTTTCTGAGTGCTAGTACTGTGCCAGTAGCCTCACAGTACAAAGTTCTGGAGCCCGCTCGGCCACTAGCGTGGCTCTAGCTCATATTAAAGAGCTGGGATGATGGGGCGCCTGGGTGGCTAAGCATCCGCCTTCAGCTCAGGTCATGATCCCAGGGTCCTGGTATCCAGTCCCTCTTTGGTCTCCTTGCTCAGCAGGAAGCCTGCTTCTCCCTTTCCTCTGCCTAATGCTCCCCCTACTTGTGCACTCTCTCTCATTCTCCTTCTCTCTCTCTCTCTCTCTCTGTCAAATAGATAAACAAAATCTTTGTAAAAAATAGAGAGCTAGGATGAAAATGGTCGTGATGGAACCTGGAGCAGAGTGCCTGATTAGTTCTTAGGAGGTGATGTCAGAGGTGCAGAAGAGCCTCAGCTTAAGGAAAACCTTAATTGTTCACCTGATAAGTTTTGATTTAAGTTTGGGTTATGAGGTTCTTGGGGTGTGAGGAAAGCTATTGTGGCCATAAGAGATGGCCGTGGCTAGTGTACGGTCACAAAACTAGAAACCAGCAGAGCAGTGAGGCTGATGGAGTGGTCAAGATATAAAATAATCACTATAAAAATCAGGCGAGTCGAGAGAGCAATGCAGGGGAAGGGCTGATGAGGGGTTCGCAAACAGGCTGTGAGTGTGCAGGATGAGAATGCCTCTGCCCTTCTTCCCATTGCCAAGTGAGGGAAGACGGGACCCCCAGAGGCCTGTGACCCAGTGTCTTGCCACACAGGGTGGCACTGGGCCGGGGAGGGGAGACCTTGGCCTCACTATTGAGAGAGCGGAAGGCCTGTAGATCAAATGGGTGTGCGCTTGCAGCTCAGATATTTTCACTTATCAGAGGCTACCCAAGAGTCACGTGCTAGGCTGGGGTCCAGGCCCAGAGGTGGCCTCCTCGGGGGAGTCAGCTCCTCATAGCCCAGTGTGACATGTGCCGGAGGGTTCAACAGGCGACACCACATCCAGGTTGGGGCTGTGAGGGAGACCCCTTGTGAGGGCCAGAAGCACTGCCCATGCTTTCTGTCTGGATGGCTGCTGCTTAGCAGGGTCTCGGCAGTCTGGGCAGCCTTCCCAGACTTGTCCAGTGCAGCCCGAGGTAAGGCACACATTTTATCAGCTGGCTCCAGGTTGCTTCTAGGCCGCAGTCTCTGGTGTCTCCTACTCTTTTCTAAACACGTGAATACTGATTAGTTAGGCACGAGATGGATTTCGTGTCCCAGAACTTGCAAAGCCCCATTGTGTAGAAGGGGGGAAGGTCACACAGTACCCACCCGCCTGTCTACCCCTCAACAAAGAACCCCAGAAGTGATGATCAGTCTAGGTATAGGGCAGCCATACTGAAATGATTAGGAGAAAGGGACCTTCTTGTCTAGACCCAGCGTGGATGATAATTCCTGCAACAGCTGGAGTAAGAAGGCGTCTGCCTCAGGCATTAGGATCATGGAAGATTCTGGCAGTTTCGCCTGGCCCAGGCAAGCAGCTCATCTGGCAGAACATTGCTGTGGTTTTCAGCACATTTATGGAAAGTATGGTACTAGTCACCAAGAACAGTCTGGCCTTCCTCCCGTTTGCTGTGCTACTTGTTACCATCTTTTGGGGTCCAGAGGCTGGAGCTGCAATACCAAATAACTAGAACACATGGCCGGGGCCCGGTTGGTATGGATGCCCAGCGCATCCCCAGCATAGCCAAACACTGGGAATGAATAGGGGACAGGGGAGATGTGTGTGCAGCAGAAATTGGACAGATCTGCAGCATTAAGCATCTGCCTTTGGCTCAGGTCATGATCCCAGGATCCTGGGATTGAGCCCCACATGGGGCTCCCTGCTCAGCGGGGAGTCTGCTTGTCTCCCTGTGCTGCTCCCCCTGCTTATACTCTCTCTGTCAAATAAATAAATAAAATCTTAAAAGAAAGGAAAAAAATGAACAGACTTGCCCTTTTTTGTTTAACATTTTATTTATTGAGGAATGCTTGGGTGGCTCAATCAGTTGGGTGTCTGCTTTTGGCTTGGATCATGATCCCAGTGTCCTGGGATTGAGTCCCACATCAGATTCCTTGCTTAGCGGGGAGTCTGCTTCTCCCTCTGCCTGCCTTTCCCCAACCACCCCCAACCCCCACCACTTATGCTCTGTCCCTCTTTCTCTTACTGACAAATTTTTTTAAATGTTTAAACACAGACACACACACACAGATGTATTTGAGACAGAGCAAGCACAAGCTGGGGGAGGGGCAAAGGGAGAGGCAGAAGCAGAGTCCATCACGGGGCTCAGTCTCACAACCCTGAGAATGTCACCTGAGCTGAAACCAAGAGTCAGACGCTTAACTGATGAACTACCCAGGCGCCCCCAGACTTACTCTTAATGATACCGATTCTTATATTTCAATTTGATTATATTAAATGTATGTGATGAAGAGGCTCCATGCCTTCAGTGGCTAATTTACATTTCTAAATTAGGGTTTGTCCTAATACAGTGTACAAAAATAAGCACCCCCGGGACGCCTGGGTGGCTCAGTTGGTTAAGCAGCTGCCTTCGGCTCAGGTCATGATCCCAGCGTCCTGGGATCGAGTCCCACATCGGGCTCCTTGCTCAGCAGGGAGCCTGCTTCTCCCTCTGCCTCTGCTTGCCATTCTGTCTGCCTGTGCTCGCTCTCTCCCCCTCCCTCTCTCTGATAAATAAATAAAATCTTAAAAAATAAAATAAAATAAGCACCCCCAAGCACAGTATTCAGGGGCCTCAGTGGTGATATAAAGTGAGCTCGCACTCCGTCTCTGGGAGTCCCAAATCCAGAGCTGCAGGTGGTCATCAGACGCATCCCTCCAGCAGTAGGGGACCTGTCCTGTGGGGGAGGGACCTGCCGGGGAGAGTCTAGTTAGGCTGCGAGTCCCAGGAGGACAATTGTTGACAGATTCAAAAGACCGTTTTCACTCCCCTAACCCTCCTGCAGGCTGACAAGTGAGGACTAGATGTTCCCGCTAAGTGACAGTGGGACAGGAAAGATGTGGCCATGGACCCAGATGTGATCTGCAGGGGAGGAAGAGTTCCTCCACTGTGGAGGTCGGCTGGGGTGTCCTTAAACACAGGTTTCCTGGGGAGGATTGTGGTGTCGGGGTTGCTCTTTGAAACAAAAAGGGGTATAATTGGCTTGAAAGTGAGCAGGAAGCTCTGAAGACAGATTTGTGGGGGGGTGGAATTGTGGAGAACAAAGGAGTAGATCGCACAGAGAAAGCAGAGCCCAGTTTTAAGGGCTTTGGAACACAGACACACAATACCTCACTCTCCCCAGCTGGAGAATCTTCCTTCAGCTCCGGCAGTCTTGGGGCCCTTTGCTGTGGTAGATGCCCTCCGTTGGGGTGGGGACAACAGTGTCCAAGCACTTTGAGGGAACATTTGGATAGAGCCCCTGCTGGGCATCGGAAGTTCCTCCTGGAAGAATTGGACTCATGAATACCAAAGATCTCTGAATATGGAGTTTGATGGTGCGCATTTCCATCGAATTCCCCACTGGGCAGTTGCTTGTTGGTTTATGTGTGGCCTCTTGAAGCAAATTGTTGGTTTTATTTTTAAGCCCAGGTCTAAAACGTGGCTGTGAATAAGTTCTTTCTTGACTGAGGCAAAAAGAATGACTTTGATACTGAGCAGTGGAGAGAAAACTTACAGCCAGTTCTGCTATAATGCGAGTGTGCTTTCCCAAAAATCACCACACCATGTGAAATCATGCCCTAAAAACCACCGGGCTCAGGTGGGAAATGGATAGGAGGAGCCCAGCACTCACAAACTGTGTCATTAGCATATTTAAAAATAGGAAGGACCCTAATGAAAGTGGTACTGCAGTTTGACCTATTAAATGGTTAAGAAAAACATAAATACTATGATAAAGGTGTTACTTTATCATGTAAGAGACATGCAGTTTGCTGGTGGGAGGGGGTGTGGGAAGGGTTACTGTGAGGCAGCGGAAGGGGCATCTTGAAAGCACACAGAAAGCCAGGGGGCTGGTGGAAGTGTGTTCTGTGTGTTCCTGCCGAGCTAGAGTCACCTGAGTTGTGCTTGTGCATTCAACGGGCTCCACAAAAAATCAGGCATAAACAGAAGGTGAAATTTGCAGTGTGCTCACTGTTGTTCCTAATATATCAGTTGTGTTGGAGCAAAACTTTATTGCAGCCTGACCATACGTTACTGTCTTTTACGAGACCGCTCAGACTTGTATGGCCTTAGAGTCAGAGATCCTACCGACAGGGACCTGAATTTGAAGGAATTGGAGCAAAGAGACTTTAATAATTATGTATAAGGTGTTTATTCATTTAATGTGTTATGGAAAAAAGGGGATACGGATGTTTAAAGCCTCCCTTTTACTTCCACGTTCATTGGGAAAGTTTCCTGTTAATGAATTCAGTGTGCAGATTATATAATCTGAATTAAGTGATAAGGCATTTGTATGGTTACATAAGGTTAAGGTTAGTAAGTGTAGGGGACAGTGTTTTGAAACGTTAAACTGTAAAGGAGGGTTAAACTCTGTAGACACTGTAGTGTTTCCTCTGAAACTGTAGACTAAAAAAAGTAACAGCTGGTTTAGAACTTTACTTGTGACTCAGACCCATACTGTAGCCTTAGCATATCACATTTACCAACTTTTGATTAAACAGCTCTAAACTATAATATGCTTAGAGAAATACTAATAAATCTTTACCTATTTAAAAATAATATCCCAGAAATATTTGTTTGGATTTTGGTTGCTATAGTCTGTTTTTAAGTAGTTCCCATCCTAATGTCAGTAGTGTATTGTGGAAATTTACAAAATACCAAGAATCTAAAAATCACCCATATCTCTATTACGAAGGAAGAACCATTACTAACATTCTTGTGTATTTGCATGTAAAGATTGTTGATTACACTTACATATACCTTTAGGTAGCATTCATTTTCATTTCTGTGCTGTATACTTTTGGGAATAACGAAGTAAAAGAACACAAGCTTGAGAAATCTGCAGATACAGCCCCGCTTTCAGATGTCCCCCAATGTATTAAATTAGATTTATGTTAAAAGCTTGGCATATGTAGCCTGTAATGTAAATGGTAGCTTCCAGAACACCCTTACGGACCTGGATCTTAACAGTCTTCACGAACATCCCAGTGCTGTGTTGGGGGAGGGATGTGTTTCTCCTTGGTCATTGAACCATTTCCTAACTATTAAAGTTAGCGCTCTTTACAGCTTCTCTATTTTAAAAATAATTTGAATAGCTTTTATATGTAAAAACATGCCCTCATCTTAATTTCTTTTTCTTCTGTTAGAATTCTAAAAGTGGAATTAAAAGTTCAGAGGTGGATCGACACACCTTATAAAAATGCTCTGTAAAAGTATATCCATTTACTGGTGCTCTCCACCAGTCCTGATCTAACTGCCATATTTAAAAAGGTCTCCTAGGGTGCCTGGGTGGCTCATTCAGTTGAGCATCTGTCTTCAGCTCGGTTCATGATCCCAGGGTCCTGGGATTGAGTCCCACATTGGACTCCCTGCTCCACGGGGAGCTTCTCTCTCCCCTCCCTCTGCCCCCGCACCCCGCTCCTGTTCATGCTCTCTCCTGTGCACGCGCTCTCTATCTCAAATAAATAAAATCTTTAAAAAAAAAATTTCCCTAATCTGTAGGTAGAAAAGATGGTCTCATTTTTTATTTGTGAGATCAGTTTTTTTGTGTTTTGGTGTTTTTTATTCCCTCAAATGAATTTTTCTGTGCTCATCTGTTCTGTGTGTCTGTGTTTTATTTTGAGTAAAGACATAAATCGACAGTTTAAATTGCCTGGTTTTTCATCACCACTTACTGAATGATCCATACCGACTTCTCTTTCTCTTTCGTGCCGTAAGATTGTCATCACAGGAACTAGACGTAGGTTAATTCTAATTGGTCATCTTCTGCACTAAAGCCATGCCCTGAATAGCTCTAAATATATACAATTAGCAAGGTGCGCATCACTCACCGTTCTCTTCAGAGATGTCTTAGCTTGTCTTCCAGCCAAATCTTAGCTACCGAGGTTGCAGCTGGAAGTCTGTTAAAATTAAACTCAAGAAAAGATAGATTGCTTTACAATATTTGGTGTTAATAAAATGGGCATGTGGTTAAAGTAAAATTGACATGTGGTTTTGTTTTGTGTCATCAGTGTCCAGCCCTGACATCAGAGTTAAATTCTCTTCATGAAATGAATTTGGTAGATTTCCTCTCCTCCGAGCTTTGAAGCCACTTTCCTCTGTACTCCATGGCTCCTACCATGCCCAGCACCAAAGCACTTTCCAGCGTTGTTCTTTCTTTTATCTTTACTCAGTTATTCTTTCTCCTTGTTTCTGTTGCATCCGAGATCAGTCTTGAGAATTCATATTTTTCCAGAGAGTTGTCCATTTCTTGAGGACACTATATTTACGTAGTGCACACAGAGTGGTTTTTACTCATTCTGGTTAGGTGGGTGTGGTTTGTGAGGAGGCCAGTTGTCGCCTCCTACTCTCATTTATTAAATGTAACCTGCGGTCTGTGTGGGTTTACTTTTACCTGTGTGTTTACCACTTCTGGTGTTCCACATTCTTCCGTGTGTGTCCAAGCTTCTGCCTGCGCTCTGTTTTGCTTTGGAAAACTTCCTTTACCATTTCTTGTAGTGCAGGTCTCCTGGCTACCAATTTTCTCCACTTTTGCCTGGAAAAGTTTTTATTTCTCTTTCGTTTCTGAAGGACAGAATATGCTACATGTGTGCTATATGCTTATTTTTTACTTCCTGCACTTGGTTCTATTTGAAAGAGAAAGCGCATGAGCGGTGGGGAGAGGCAGGGGGTGAAGGAGAAGCAGACTCCCTGCTGAGCAAGCATTCTTTTTTTTTTTTTTTTTTTAAAGATTTTATTTATTTATTTATTTGACAGACAGAGATCACAAGT
>NC_081561.1:5146226-5218444 GCF_022355385.1 Mustela nigripes
ATTTTTTTTTAAAGATTTTATTTATTTATTTATTTGACAGACAGAGATCACAAGTAAGCAGAGAGGCAGGCAGAGAGAGAGGGAAGCAGGCTCCCTGCGGAGCAGAGAGCCCAATGCGGGGCTTGATCCCAGCACCCTGGGATCATGACCTGAGCCGAAGGCAGAGGCCTTAACCTACTGAGCCACCCAGGCGCCCCCTGAGCAAGGATTCTAACGTGGGACTCCATCCCAGGACCCCGAGACCATGACCTGAGCCAGGCAGATGCTTATTCCACTGATCACGCAGGCGCCCCTGTTTCCTGCACTTGAAGATGCTGTGCCTTTTCCACTGTCGGCTCCGCTTTCACAGATAAACTTGCGGTGGTTGTTATGTTACTCTGCCTGTTAGGTCTTTTTCTCTCTTTCGCTACTTTGAAGATTTTCTCTTTATCATTAGCTTTTACACGTTATGATGTACCTTACGTTTGTTTTCCTTGTGCTTATCCTGATGGATATTAAGCTTCTTGGGTCTGTAAGCTTCTGGTATTCATCAGATAGGGAAAACTTTTAGCCATTATTTCTGCACATTTTTTTACACACATGCACACCCTGTTTCTTGGCCTCCGATTTTACATATGCTGGATTGTTTGCTGTCATCCTTCAGGGCACCTGGGTTCCACTCTGGTTTTTCTTTTTTCTCTGTGCTTCATTCTGGATGGAATCTAGCGGTGGGTCTCAAGGTGGCGTCTCACATACTAATGAAATTCCTGTGTTCATGTTGTCTTTTAAATTCTTGAGCACACTTGAGCTGATTTATCACTGAGGTGAATTTATAACAGTTTAGGAGATGTCCTTTTCTGTTACTCACTCACCCCTCAGTTGTAGATCTCTTTCTATTAAATTCATTTGATCTCGAGCATAGATCCGATTTTTCTGCTTGTTTTTATGTCTAATTATTTGGCTCCTAAATGTTGGGACATTTATATTTTGGTCCTGGTTTTTATGCTTTTGAAACTGTTAGTTTTGGGAGTGCCTGGGTGGCTCAGTCTTTAAGCATCTGCTTTCAACTCAGGTCATAATCTTGGGGTCCTGGAATTGAGCCCCACATAGGGCTCCTGCTCAGCAGCATGTCTCCTCCTCCTTCTCCCACTCCTCCTGCTTGTGTGCCCACTCTTTCTCCCTGTCAAATAAATAAATAAAATCTTTTAAAATAAAACAAAATAGTTTTGTTCTGACAGCCAGTTCTTACTTGCAAATCAGTTTGATCCTTTCAATGCTTATTTTTAAGGGTTGTTAGTGTAGTTCCAGAGTATCCTTTGTTCTGGAGCTGGATGAGTTCTACTAATAGTATGTGCCTGTTCCGGGGTCTCAACCCAGCGCCCCGGCTGTTCAGTAAAGTCTCTCCCACCCTGGCTGGTGCCGGCTCCCAGCCCCGTGTGCACTCTGGCAATTATATGGTTTATAGGTAATTTTTTCCTCGAAAGTTGTTGTCTGCCAAATCTTGTGGCGTTTCGCCTCGTGCATACTCAGATTGGTGTTCAGGAAAGACTCGAGGGGATCTCCTAGGCAGTTCTGGAGCTTTCTGTGTGGCTCCCTCCTTTTCAGTACCCCACCCCACTAATTAGAGCCTCCTGGGCTCTTCCTGATTTTAGGACTTTTGCTAGGCTGCTCTCAGTGTCCCTTGCCTGCACCTACAGTGTGGAAATGGCCTCCAGGCAGAAAGCCTGGGACATTGTTGGGCTCACCGTGCTCCGTCCTCTTCATGCTGGAAACAGGCCTCTGTCCTGCCTGTTGTCCAGTGTCTGAAACAGTTATTGGGTGGGGTTTTTTGTTGTTGTTGTTGTTTTGTTTGGGGGGGGGGGTGTTTTTTGTTTGTTTTTTCAGTTTTCTACTTCTTGCTGGCAAGTAAGGAAATGGCTGCTGTTTCTTACGTTTGGAAGCAGGAGGCACATTTCGTTTTTAGAGACATGATTTTTGAAGCAGTGAATTCTAACAGATTAACAAACACAGTTTGCAGGGATTCTTTTGAGCGCAAACATGTTAAAAGAATACCATTTAGGGGTGCCTGGGCTGCTCAGTTGTTAAGTGTCTGCCTTTAGCTCAGGTCATGATCCCAGCGTCCTGGGATCCGGCCCCACATCTGGCTTCTTGCTCAGCAGGAGGCCTGCTTCTCCCTCTCCCTGCTTGTGCTCCCTCTCTTGCTGTGTTTTTCTCTCTGACAAATAAATAAATAAAATTTTAAAAAAAAAAAAAAAAGAATACCATTTATTAGGAGAGGCACTGAAATGGGTTTGTTCCCTGCTGGAACAAATAAATCCTAGGAAGGCAGTTAGTGGTCTCTGAACCCAGGTCCTGAAGGAGCCGTCCGCTGCTCACTGAGAACATTTGCTCCCTCTTTGTCTTCAGAGCAGTTGGTCTAGGGAGTCACAGTAAATTTTCCCATAGTTTTCCTTGTGGAGGATATTTTTTTCGAAATCTCAGTGTTTACCTTTTAGGTTGGTCATTAGCAGTTGATTCTGCCCTAGAGTGTACTGCTTACTGTCCCCAGATTGGCACCAGGTGATCAGCCGTGTGACGCTGGGCAGGCCACTTAGCTTCTCATCCCTGCATGGAGGGAGCTGGGCTGATGAGACCTGAAGGGCCCTTCCCTTCATTTCTTCAGTGAATATTGAGTGTTCCAAGCTCTGAGGGTACATTAGCAAATGAGACAGACAGGGACCCTGCTGTCACGGAGCTCAGTGGAGTACGGCAACAACATCGACACCAGGAATAAAACATCAGCTGAGGAAGACATTCCTTTGGTGAGGAGGGCTGTGAGGAGAACAGACGAGGTGACATGATTGGTGCCGGGAGGAGCCCACATCAGAGGGGCGCTCCACAGAGGCTCATCTGCGGCTGTCCAGGTGAGCAGGAGGAACCAGCCATTGGAGGCTCTAGGGAAGGACATTCTAGGCAGAGGGAGGAGCAAGTACAAAGGCTTTGAGGTGAGCACAAACCCGGAATGACTGAACGACTGCCATGGGTGGGTTGTCATGAGTGAGGGGCTAGGGGACACAAATGACAACGGGGGGAGGGGAGTGGCTGTCAGGACCCAGCTAATGCTGGCAGTCTGATCTGGAGACTCAGTCCTGCTGTGAACACTTCTCTACCCACAAAGGGCACTGTAAGATGTCACACACCTCAGAGGGAGATAACTGAGGGTCGCAGGAGTCCTGCTGGGGTGAGTGTGGTAGTTGAGGCCCTGGCAAGATCGCAGGGCCTGAAATCAGCAGGGACTATAATGGCACCAGTGAGTCAGGGCAGTTTGAACAGGGAGATGAAGGCCAAGTCCAATAATCTTGGTCAGCATGAGCCAGCACCAGTCCATTTCCACATTTGCAGAACCACGGATAGCTCCGAAGAACCTGTTGCCTCAAAGAAAAGAATGCGCTTTTTGTGAAGCATATGAAGGCAACATGGATCCCATAGCTTGGAAATCCCGCTTCTGTGGAAAGAAGACACCAAGAAATCTGCCTCTAGAGTTAAGGAATGTGTGCCTTTTAAACAGAGAAAGAAAAGAGACTGAGGAAAGCAGGAGCAGTTGAGGGGGCAAGGGGCCAGTCCAAAATCAGCAGGCTTTGTCCTGGCGGAATGCAGCCCCCCAGCCCTTCCCCTGCGTTGCTGGGTCCTTCTCACTGTGTTCTGATTAATGTGTGTGCCCATTAATTCAGTTCGGGGTTAGTAACTGTTCAAGATCCCGGACACTCTCACCTGTTGTTCCAAGCACGCTGGCCTGTGTCATGTCCAAGAACCCCTCCTCCTGGGCACACCGCAGCCTCCAGCCCGTCCCCACTCATTTTGCTTTTGTCACATCACCCTTCACCTCTGAGTCAGGCAGCCTCCACCTTGCGCCTCTGCCCGGGACTGCTCCCCTGTGGGCTCTGTTCAGGCAGGGAAGTCATGGTTGTCTGCAGTCCAGGCCTCCAGTCCACATCTTCTCATCTGACCATTGTAGCTCTGCGCTCCTTAAAACAGCATGATAACGGATTTGTGACTTGAATATGTATGCTTTCTTATTTAACAACTTTTATCTGTCTTTCATTGTATCCTGCAGCCTGGCTTTTTTACCCTTACCCTTAGCACTGCAGTGACACTGCTTGCCCGAGTTTATTAATGGCTTCTAACCTCCCCTCCCACTGCCCCTTCTCATTTCTCCTCCACCTCACTGGGGCATATGCTACTACGACACGTCCTATGGCCACAGCAGCTTCCCCTTCCTTTGAGGGGAGCCTCTCACTGCCTTCCTGCTTCCCCACTGCCTCCTGGTCCTGCACGTGGCTCAGCAGCAGGCTCGCTCCTCATGCTTCCTGTTTGGAGCTCCTGCTTCTCGATTCAGCCATCACTTCTGGGCGCCAGCCCCCAAGGACCCATCTCCACCCGACTTCTCCAGCCCCCACTCTGATCTCTGGAGCATCTACACCTAAATAATATCTGTGGATAAAATGAAGCTTCTGGCTACATGAGACTCCGCTGTGGTGCCCCATCTCCTGGGCACCCAGGCTTAATGGTTTCAGGGTCATCTGTGAGCCATTTCCCTGTTTACTTAAGAAGTTATCTGGTCCTGTTGCCTCTAGCTACAGTGGAGTGTTTCGAGGATGGTGGACAGAGAGAACACAGATCGGGAAGGTTCTGATGGAGGACAGGTTGAAAGTTAAAAAGGATCCTTGCTAGCCTCCTCAGAAAGATTTAGGACACCCTGTGTTCCTGGTAACAGCAGCTTATCAAATGCTCTTTCAATTGGAAATACTTGCCAGCATTGGAATGAGGGCGGCCAAGGTAAGGTTAGCATGTCCTGCAGTATGGATCGGTAAAGTGGATTTTAGAACATCCGTTCAGCAGACTGGTACACAGCCTTAGAAAAGAACAAGGAAACTGACCCACTAAGACAAGTTCTAAGATACTGTCAAATAATAAAAGCAGGATAGGACAAAATACTATGTCAGTGAACTACCACTTGTGTTTTTTGAAGGGGGTTGGAAATCTTTTTATTCTTGCTTGCTTGTGTATACATCAATATGGAAGGATACTAGGAAACCAGACACGGGTTTTTCTAGCTAACTGGAGCGTGGGGGTCTTGGGCAGATGGAGAGCAGGGTTAGTGGGAGGCCTCTTACATAGATCTTCTTGCATTTGTAGATTCTTGAACCATATATATGCACATATTATATAGCCTCTTCAAAATTTTAAAAAATTGAATTTTTTTTTTTAAAACCTCTGAAGTATTTCTACCAATTGAAAGTCCTGTTGTTTTACCAAGGAGATATTTGACTTCTCCCGATGTCCATTCCTGAGTCTTTTCTGGTGGCCTTGGCTTATCTTCTTTCATTGTAGAGGAAATATTTCTGACCTGGTCATTCCTGTTCTCCCCTCCAAGAACCTCTGCTAATGTTGTTAGTAAAGTTTGATCCAGTTTTCTTCCATTTCTTTCCCTTTCTTCTCCTATCCGAAGGCTCTATATATTGATCACCAGGTGAGATAATATTCAGACAATTCGTATGAATAGGACTGTAATTATTTATTAATACTTGAATTCTTACTCTGACGTAACCTGATAATTCTAGGAGAGCATTAAATGAATCTCTTGCCTTTAGTTTAAGAAATACTAAGTTCAGGAGACCATATGTTTCAGACACAGCGTCCACTTTGATGCTGAGGAACTGACATAGGAGAGAAAATAAGCAGAACAGTGTATGAGGCAGGAAAGAGAATTGTTTTGAAATTGTACTTAGAAGCCTGTTTGAAAATGTGGACCTGGGACGGGTGCGCAGAGAGCCGTCACATCCCAGGGCATCAGAAGAAAGAACTCCTGAAAGGCCGAGTGCCCCCACACGGAGTGGAGGTGGAGGCTCTGCCGTGGTGGCCACAGCCTCACCACCCACGGACCAGCAGAAACAGGTGGTCACATATCTGGACACATCAGTCCTGCATTCAGAAAAAGAAATGTCAACTGAAGGGCAGATAGCTTTGGCTCAGATAATGTTTTCTTGAACCAATTTCCTTTTTTCCTTTAACTTCTCAAGCTTGGAACAGGGACTCTTCATGAGACCCATTCTTTTTTAATCCCATTCTTGAGAGGTCTCAAGTTTCATAGCTTCTTTTCAGCAAGTACTTTCTTTCTTTATTTTTTAGGCAAGATAAGCAAGAGGGTGATTTGCTTGTCAGACTTTGAAGGAAAGCAAATGCCTTTAAAAGCAAACTTTTTAGGGGTACCTGGGTGGCTCAGTCGTTAAGCGTCTGCCTTCGGCTCAGGTCGTACTGGAGTCCTAGGATCGAGCCCTGCGTTGGGCTGCCTGCTCTGCAGAAAGCCTGCTTCTCCCTCTCCCTCTGCCTCTACCCCCAACTTGTGCAAGCTCTCTCTCTCTCGTCCTATCTCTATATCTCTCTCAAATGAATAAATAAAATCTTTTAAAAATACAAAATAGAAGTAGACTTTTTAACAGCTTTGCTTTTACTACATTAAGTCATGGGTTCATAATGGGCGCTTTTACCCGATTCAGAGACGACAGCGGGGAGGGACTTCGTAGCTGGACATCACAGACCACTGTGATTTCAAACTCTTGGCAGGTTCGTCCCCGTTTATGGATGCGTTAACAGCCAACGGAACAACCAGCATACAGACATCTGTTACAGGAGTGACAGCCGGGAAAAGGAAGTTTATTGACGACAGAAGAGACCAGCCTTTTGACAAGCGGTTGCGTTTCAGTGTGAGGCAAACAGAAAGTGCCTACAGATACAGAGATATTGTCGTCAGGAAGCAGGATGGCTTCACCCACATCTTGTTGTCAACAAAGTCATCAGAGAATAACTCACTAAACCCAGAGGTGAGAGACGCTCCTCGGGCTGACTTGTGCTTCATGTTTCTCCACGCCCCTGTATCTGGGGCCTGCTTTGCCGTCTCAGTGCTCGTTGTGCCCTTTGTAACTCGCCTTCTGGACCATTGCACAGCCCCCCACTGGACGATAGGAAGCAGGGGTGAGGCGGGGCGGTCTTGCTCCGGACCCCACTGCACCTGCGTGCAGCCCCTGCGAGTGCCGCTGGGCTGCGCGCGCGTGGGGTTCGCCCCCTTGCTGCAGAGTGGGGCTGTTCTGTTTGGTTTTGTTCAGACAAGGTTAAAACAGCCGGGGTCCCAGGCCCTTCGGAGGGTGTCACCATCGATGCTCGTGGAACGTGGTTCCCGCTCCAGGGACTTGGGCTCGTGTACGTTGCCGGGAGTACCTGGCAAAGCTGGCTTTCAGGGGTCCCGGGAGATGGGTTCAGAAACACGAAACCGTCTAAGATGGGAATTATTGGAACTCCTGCTGTGCCTTCTTAAAATTCTACATTCTGGTAGTTGTTTTCCACTTGTGAGCAGCTTCATTTCCAGACAAGAAATGTGTATGTCTGGCCAGGGTCTCATGACAGACCGTTTCAGGGCTGGTCCCCGGGACATCTTTAAACTGCAAGTCCCTTCATTGGTTATTTATAAATGTCTCCTAGAGCTCATTTTCAGTGCTCTTGTGCCCTTCTAAAATGCCTCCGTGCTAATGTGCTTATATGCACCAAACTTCCGGGGTTTCTGTCCCAAGCGTAGTAGGCTGGTGTTAAAGGGGGAAAAAAAAAAAAAAAGTAGGGAATCCTAGTTTCTTTCAACTGGTTGAATGTGCCACCTGCTGTCCAAACTGTAGAAATGCCAAGTGGATATCCTGTGTAAAGTGCCTCATCTGCTGAGAGTCCCAACGACTAGAATACTAGGTAACTCGGATTTGAGTGTCTTTTTAGTTATACTCTCCTCATAATTAGTCCTGTAACTTACCCCGTCCCACATTCCCAGTCTCTGCTTACAGAAAAGAAGTTTGTGAATTATTTTAAACTGTGATAGATCTAGGGAAACAGCATCAGGTTTAGACTGTACTTTCTCTGGGTCCAGAAGGTCCAGGAACAAATGCTTTTCGGATTCCGTATCAGAAATCCTCTTTGCCACTGTATCTTCTGGTGACTTCCAGGTCATGAAAGAAGTCCAGAGTGCCCTCAGCACAGCTGCCGCCGACGATAGCAAACTCGTGCTGCTCAGCGCGGTGGGCAGCGTCTTCTGTTGCGGTCTCGACTTTATTTATTTTATCCGGCGTTTAACAGATGACAGGAAAAGAGAAAGCACTAAAATGGCGGAAGCTATCAGGTATGCCCAAACGGTGTTTTTTTAACGGTTGGTTTGAGTGTCTTGCTCAGAGCATCCCCATCCTGGTGGAACAGGCTCCAGCAAGCCTTGTGAGTAAAATGCATGCCTCCTCCACTGAGAGACACTAGTATCAAAATTAATTAAATCATCTGTCTTTTCTGTGGGTCTGGCATAAATTACTACTTGCCTTGAGCAAATAACTGATTTCAAGGCTGGCTCAAACCCAGTGAGCACTCAGGGAATGTTCTAATCATTAGCGTGTACAATAGCATATAGCCAGAGTTTCCATTATTTGTACTATGAGCGCGCCCTGTCTTCAGCTCTTAAATAAAGATGCATTCTTTTTCACATAATAACTTATCATTTGCTTCACTCTGAAAGAAATTGGCTAGGCTTTATGACAAGCTGATTCCATAATAGCACATGAAAGTTTGTTTTAGTTCAAGTCATACACATTCTTGTTCAAGTTCATCCCAAGTTCCAGCTGCCCATAAAACTCGATCATGTGGAGTGAAAAGTAAGAGTTCCCTTTCTCTCACGTTCTCCCCTCCCCCAGGGACCCACCGTTCATTTATGTCTTCCCAGCCTTTTTCTAAACACTGTCAAATATGCATTCCATACATATTAGAGCTAATATAGACTTTTAGTTCTGTTAAATAAATGGAATTATACTGTGTGTTCTCTTGCAACTTGCCCTTTCCATTTAACAATGTGACTTTAGAGATTTCCATTTTTTCTGTGAGAAAAGGGGAACCTGAAAAAAGGGGAATTTCCACTGCTGTATTATAACATTGCAAAAAGCTTCCCTAGAATCACCTAACTCTGCTGTAAGCATACCCAGGTACATATTCTCTTTCCATAATCCTCCCTTCTCGTGCTAATCACTGTTAAGTATAATTTAAAAATATCTGATTATTCAGAAATTGATTTTATTTTTTTTTTAAGATTTTATTTATTTATTTGACAGAGAGAGATCACAAGTAGGCAGAGAGAGAGAGAGGAGGAAGCAGGCTCCTCGCTGAGCAGAGAGCCCGATGCGGGACTCGATCCCAGGACCCTGAGATCATGACCTGAGCCAAAGGCAGCGGCTTAACCCACTGAGCCACCCAGGCACCCCCAGAAATTGATTTTATTTGAAGTGAATGAAACCCAGTCACCAACCGGAAGACCATTGCACTGCCCTTCCCACCTCCCGAAAATGACATATCCCAGAGTGACCCCTAAGAACCCTTTGTGTGTGTTTGCCTCGATGAGGTACCGAAGGACAGGAACTTAGATGCACAGCTGTGCAAAGTAAACTTGATCGGATCTTCTCCAAATCCCCACATACCTGGGAAGTTGAAGTTGAACTTCATTGGATGGTTATTGGGCTCTGCATGGCTGAGACCCTATGCCTTGACCTTGGGGACACAGGGCTTCCTGGTCCCCCAGACCATCCTTAAAGGTGGATGGTCCCCAACTAGTGGAAGCTGTGCCTTGGTGGGCGCAGAGTGGGGCAGGCTTCTCTCTGATATATTTCCCATGGTGATTCGGATGAGTTGCTGCCCTAATCAGCCCATCAGAGGAGTACTGGAACCCCATACCTTGGAGTTTCAGGCCATTGCCTTGGCCTTTTTTAACAGTTTTTAAAATGAATGTGTTTTATCAGTGTTTACAGACATATGCACGCGTATCGGGTTCTTTTGTCTTTTTAAACATTACCACTTTTTAGGTTATATGATCATTGGTTTTTTGGGGTTTTTTGGGGGGGGTTTTTTTGGGTTTGTTTTTGGGTTTTTTGGGGTTTTTTTTGTTTTTTTCAAAAATAGTTGAAATTTTACAATCTGTTTTAATTAAATATCATCTCTGGTCACCTAAATAATCTCAAGCTTGTAGTTTACTGGATAAGACCACCTTATTACTCCATTTCAAATTAAAGTGCTTGATCAATACACACAATCACTTGACAGTCAGTACTTCTAAGACAATGTGTAGATATTCCTGATTGTTAACCCATCCCATCCTTTCGGGATGAAATTCGTAGGTTTAATTTTCACTTTTTAAATACAAACTGTTGTGCCTCAGGCGGTGACTTTGTAGGTTTTCCATAAGCTCATATGACTTTACACACAGCACTGTTGATTTGGGCAAGCTCTGCTATAAGAATCAGATTCGTCTGCCAGTGCCTTCTGCATTCTGGCTCCTTTCTCCCTGGAGATGCTCCCCTAAGCTCCACTCCTAAATTTCTGTGGCTCAACCCTAGGCCAGCCTACTCCTCCCAAGTTGAATTACCCTCAGCAGTGGCTGAGGCTTGCATTGTTGGTGTTAGAAACCACAGAGGAAAGATGGATGGAGAGACCGCATTTGTGGAAACTTTAGGTGACTTTGGGTGTTTATTTCGGTTAGCTACCCACTCCTGTTACTTGTCCAGACCCTCCCTCTCCCCTGTCACTCTCCTCGCCCCCTACAAAATAGCTTTTCTACAAAAAAGCCAAATCCTGCTTTCGGGAAACCCACTTGTTCTACTTTAAATGAATATATTTTTTATCAGTGTGAATTTTTCTTCATGTACTCTGGCAAGATATGAAAATAATAAGTTATACCAGATTCACTTAACCTTTGCTCTTGCTCATTTGCATTTAAATTAATTTTTATATGTGTAAGATCTGCTTTACACATAAAGCTGTCTATTTGTTGTTTCTGTGTGTCTTCTCCTGACTTTCTTAAAACTTGGGGGCAAAGAACGTCACTGTAGCACGTTTCCCCTATCAAAAGTGGGAAATAGGAAGATGAGGTTTGAGTCTGATTATCAAGTGTCTGCTACAGCTAATTCCATTACCAGGACTGCTGGTCATAACCAGTTTGCAGATTTGTTGTAAGAAAAACATTCAGCTCATTAGGGATAAAAACAAAAAGACTTGTAAATCCATTTCTAACATTAAGCTTTTGAGGTCTGTGAGAGCCAGTCGCTGCCGCTTAGTGTCTGAAGGCCTGGGAGCCTCCCCGCCGCAGGAGGCAGGCATCTTCTTCCCCGCCGAGTGAGAGGAGCAGAGATGAGGGAGACAGTGAAGCTGAGGAGCACCTGACCTCTCCCCATTCAGTCCTGGCCAGACATTCAGAGTGAGGGGAGAACTCCCTGAAAACTGGCCGTGAACTAGCCATTGAAATTGCAGACCCTCTGGCCTCGTTTTCCTCCGGACAGTTCCTACTATTGTTCTTAGGTGATTTTCTTTTTTGGTGATGTCCATGAAGTAATGAACATTCTTCAGAAGAGTGGTTAGAAGAGTGGTTAGAAGTTTGCTTTTGTTTGATTAGAAATCTTTTTAAACTGATTTTATGACAAATAAACCTCTCCCCTTCCCTGCCATACCCACCACAGCCTTTATTATAGCTCCGCTCACACACAGTTCCCAGAGAGCTAAAATTTAAATTCAATGTGTTGCACCCATGCGCTTTGATTTGAAGTTCTAAAATAGACTTGCTTTCCTCCCCTAAAAGCCACGGACTGGCCCTCCTTGAAGGCCAGGCTCCTGAGCAGCGTCCCAGGGCCCAAAGGCAGCCCCCACCTCCCTGTCTCTGGTCACAGCGTGGCCAAGCCTTTGTGGCTCTGCAAAGTTTCTACTGAACAAAAAAAGCATTTCTATGAAGTTTGTTGTTGTTTTTAAAAAAAAGAAATTTTTCTATAGGCCAGGCTCCTAGCTGACATCTCAGAGCTTACGTAGCTGAATGTTTGGCTGTGTCCTCTGAAAGGGGAAGATGATCTTTGTGAGCAAGCCAGTGAATCCCTACCCCTCCCAGAAGCGGCCACTGGTTTCAGGTGAAGCTATTATTCTAGGCAAAAATAAAATTAACTTGTGATGCAGGTGAGGAGTCAGCTTCAAACAATTCTCCGGGCTTTGATTTTGCAGTATCTACTTTAAAAACTTTTTTTTTCTTTTATACAAACCTATAACATGCGAAGGAACACTTCCCTTGTGGAGTGACTGATTCCTTTGACCGTTTCTCTATAAAGTCATTCTCTTACTGCAAGATTTGCTCATTTCTTTCATATTGTTCTGCCATCCCAGTCACGGATCCAGATGCTGTTAGCACTAGCCTGGTTCCTCCCGGGCCCCTCTTCCCATGAGGCAGATGAAAGCACGTGACTCCAGGGCACCCGGGGACAGATTTTGAAAACATCTGCTCTGCCTCATGGAGACCTTTTCAAGAGTCATCAGTAACTGAGCATAGAAAATATATTTCCATCATGTCATTGACCCCCCAAATCCTCAAAAGGTGGCACAAGCGAAGCAGCTTAGTGTAAATTGTCTACATTATTTCAAGAACCTATTTAAAAGGTGGTCTGGCTCCCTTTGTATCATTAAAACGCAGTATGATGTTTCTAACAACGCCTCAGGCTCTCATTTAGAAAGTCCTTGTGCCGCTCATTCATTTGAAGGAGTCAGTTCTTACTCAATGTAAAGATCCCAGGAACCTTGGGGGACCTTGGGGGCCGGGCTGAGGTCTGCACAGGCTGCAGGGCTCCTTGGAGAATCCTCCGAGGAGCTCAGCCTGCAAGCTCCCCAGTTCTGCCATGTATCCTCTCTTCTGTTCTTTGCACATGCACGCACACACGCCCCAGGCCTCCCTAACCTGCCCCCTGCAAAAAATATATGATCCCTCGTGTCCCTGTCTGGGGAGATGGGGAGACCACTTAAGATGTTAAGCCAGGATTTCCAGAGATCATCTAAAGAGATTTGCTGTGGCTTTGAAATTGCTGAGTTGTAGCGAGCAACCAGATTGTTCCTTCTGGAACTAAAGATGCGGTTCCAGTTTAGAATTCTGGGATTCTGAGCTAGAACTCCGACGGCCTTCAAGGAATTATCTTCTGGGTTTTTTTGGTGCGTGCTTGTCTTTTTCCTCACCATGTTAAATCCAACAAGCAGCCATCTCCGAACACAAAATTAGACTCCAGTGGTAGGAGAAGATGCGCATTCCCAGGACGGTGCGGCACTAACCTACCCTGAATTGAAAAGCAGCTACTTTCCTGATCTGATCCTAAAACATATCCAGAAATCACGCTGGCTCGGTTTGGAAATCCACATCCTCTGTGAAGGCTGCCCTACCCCAGTCTTGCTCTCCTTTGCAGTCCTGCTGTATTCATCATCCACAGCGCACAGTGGGATAAGCATGCGCTGTCTCTGCTGCTTGCTGTGCTTCCTTGGGTCTCCAGTCTTAAACCAGCCTGGAAGTTTCTTGTTTCTATACCCCCAAGTCTTTCCATCTAACTCTGGACAAACTCAGGAAATCTCTGGTGTTTCCAAGTTGTCTGAAATCACATACCAAGTCCAGACCCTGACCCCATGGGTCATAACTCCAGCCTCCTAGTCTTTGCACAACACCAGGCAGTCTTGGTAGGCCCTGTGCCAGGTTTTCTTTGCGAAAGCTTCTAGATTAGTCATCGGAAGCCCACAGTGCTTTTCGGGCTTCTTATGTCTTAAAGGGAAGAAAAGTTGTGGAGAAAAAATGTCCTAGACCCCAAGACCAGCTGCAGATCCAGGAGCATCCTCTGACTGGACCCGTAGTCTTCACGCAGGTCCTGTAGCCGCTGTCGCGTAGCATCCAGGATATCGTCGGGACTTTACAGCATACAGTAAATAAGACCATGGCTCGCTTCTAGGAGAAGGCCTTCAAGGAATCTCCGCTTACACTGATATTTATAGAGCTTACCTCTTGGTATGGTGTATCTGTAATAGTAGATTTTTCTGTTGCTCAAATACACAATGTTTTGAGTAATTTCCCATTTATTTTTTTATTTTAGAAACTTCGTGAATACTTTCATTCAGTTTAAGAAGCCTATAATTGTAGCAGTAAATGGCCCAGCCATTGGACTAGGAGCCTCCATATTGCCTCTTTGTGATGTGGTTTGGGCCAATGAAAAGGCTTGGTTTCAAACACCCTATACTACCTTCGGACAGAGTCCAGATGGCTGTTCCACCGTTATGTTTCCCAAGATTATGGGAGGAGCGTCTGTGAGTACCTCTATTGTTTTTTTTTAATTACTCTAGAAAACTTCCTGAAGAAATGCAGTTTGGTCATTGTCATTTTGTGGGGACCTTCCTTTCAGATGCTCTTGTAGTTCAGTTCTCTTCATCAACTTGTATTTTCAAGTCATGAAATCATAAGAGGTTTTCATATTTTGGTTCGTAGAACATTTATTGACACTGGGTTGCATCATTTCCTAGAGAAGGACCTTACTCAGCAAGCAGTCTCTCTCTGTGTAATTGACACTGATATCCATTATTAGTAAATACCCAGTTTGTAACTCAAACAACAGAGTGTGCCATCAAAAGGTCGTTGACCTAATAACCTAAGAGCAGCACTCTTAAGAGAAAGCAATGAAGGAGCTAATTTGGTTAGGATAAGAGAACTCTTCCCATCTCACTGTGGAGCTTTTTTTTTTTTTTTTAACTGTTTAATCCATCCATAGTAAGAGTGTGTGTGTGCAGCTTTTGATTTTTTTCAAGCAGTTACACAGATTGCATTTCTTACTCCATGAAGTAGGTGGTGTCTGGGGTTAGGGTCTTCACAAGAGTTTGTCATGGTGGAGAAATAGTCAGTAATCCTCACCTGTTGGCAGGATGGCAGCGCGAGGGGGCTTGGACAGGAAGACAGGCTCACCAAAGCTCGGGCCACGGGGAGAGCTCTGGAGCATGTATGGCCTGTCACAGTTGTCCCATAGTGGACTAAAATGGCTGCTTCCTCTATGTCCCTCAACGCCAAGTGTGGGCTGCCCAGGAGGAGTGCTGTGACCGTGGATGGGGCGCCCTCTATGCAACAGAGGGCGATCCCCAAAGGAGCTGAAGACTGGCTGCTGACAGCACTCCCAGCAGCTGGGACAGCAAGACCTCCCTTGGACAGACCTCAGTGGCACAGCCCCATGTCCACCACAGTCCACCCCTTGGCCCCTCGTACCCACCTCTTCATACACATTGAGGGGAGCTATGCTTCCCAGGGAAAGATGTAGAAGAGAAGGATTAGCCACTGGTAATCATTACAGGCAAGAACTGCCTAGATCTTAAAGTTAGCAGGTAAAAGTATGAAGAGAAAATGGATATTTACATCCTCGCATTATTTATGGTGGGAAAAATAGTAACTTTACAGTAGAGAAGCCTGGCAGGCATCACCTTACTGAGTGGTCAGAGTCCCCGGAAACAGGCCCTGTTGTTGGCCCCTGACCTGCTGCAGCGAGAGCCACGTGGCGTCGCTCCACGCGAGTCCTGCCCTGTGGGCATCACCTCCGTCTGGTGCGGATGGAGCACCAGACAAGCCCGGGCTGTGGCATGGTCTGCAGACACTGTGCAGGGCCCTGCCCAAGTGCCATGGGTCAGAGAACTCACTGGAAGACCTAGGCGCTGCCCCACACTGGAAGGGACGGGGGCTGACAGTGCCGTGCAGAAGCAGGGCTCTCTGACTCACTTCAGGATCAGAGGAAGGACTGTCTTAGGAAAATCCGCAAACTTTGCAGGCAGTCTGTGGTTGACTCCTAGTACTGTGTTGATGGTAGTTTTCCGGTTTGGGTCTTGTAAGGTGTCCTAGAAGATGCTAATGTTAGAGAGAACAGATCCTCCTTGGCGGGCGATTCACCTTTCTAGGGCTGGGCTCCTCACACTAGTAAGTCCTGGGTCTGGGTCTGTGCTCTCTGCCTTCTTGCTACCCAGGAGCCCCTCTGCCCGCGTCAGCGCAAATAGCAGTTACTGAGCCCTCATCCCTGAGGGGTTTTGCACTTGAACCACCACCAGGGCCATGGGCTCGGGGCACCCCCCAGCCTGTGAGGGGTGCTCTCTACCAGCCAGCCAGGGAGCAATCTTGCTCCCAAAGCCATCTCATCACCTCTTTCTCTCCCATTCCCACCCCTGACAAAGTTAGTTTCTCTAGAAGCAGAGGCTGAGAGGGATTTGGGCACCCAGGACACAGAGTCCGCCTCTGTGGCGGGGCAGGGAGAAGGTAGGAGTGGCGAAGGGCAAGGGTGAGCTGTGGTAACGCCCTGGCACGACTCCCCCTGAGCCCACAGGGAGCCCTGGGGCATACGTGGGCCCCGCTGCGTTCAGAGCCTGCTCTGTGGGATGCGGCTGCACCGAGGAGCCGTCCCAGAAGGCCCCTGCGACTGGCACTCCTGGCCGCGGGGCAACAAGCGTTCCTGGGCCGAGGTGTCCGGGTGTCCACCCCGGGGTGCTGCTCCGTGTGTCACGGATGAAGAGGTGGGGCCCCGTCTGGGTCCTGGGTCTTGTGTGCACCACGCCGCGCCACAGTAGCAGGTACTGCTACCTGGTTCTGGTGGTAGAGTCGTTACCAGGAAAATTACTTCAAGTTCACTCTGAGTTTTCACCGTGGAACAGATTGCTCCCTGACAGCCACTCCCCCCTCCGGCAGTGAAGACTCCTTGCCGTCAGTGAAAGCCTTCTCTGTGCAGCCTGAGTCCTTCCTCTAGAGGGAGCTGAAGTGACCGGTCCAAGGAGAGGTCGGATGTTGACACGGATACCCGGGAGGAGCAGACTGGGGCAAATGGACATTCGAGCCCATCTGGGGCAAAGACGTCCTGAAATGGGAGTCCTTGGGCCAGAAGCTGCCCCTGAGCCCATCGCCCTCAGAACACTGAAGAGTGGGAAGCCATGACGAGGCGAACAGCTGCTTTCCCTCCCTGGGCAGCTCTTGAAAACACGTCAGTTCCTGCTTATTCTTCTCCCCCAGGGTGCTGTGTCCCGCCTCCCCCCCCTGCAGGCTCACGCTGCTGCACGGACACCGGCTGTCACCGTGGAGGCGGGCTGGGTGCCCGGCCGGGAAACCCTGCCCTGAAACAAGAGCAGAGAGGTTAAAGTTGACTCAGAAAGTGCAGAGCGCTGGACTAAAACCTGTCTGTGGAAAGCAAGTGAATGCTGCTGGGGAGGCATGCCGTGACAGCGTTCATTGGAAGTGACGCCCCAGGTTTGGGAGTTGAGAGCCTGACCTGAGGGAACAAGTGGCGGAGATGCTGCCTTCATGAGGTTCAGAGCTCCCCAACCCGGGGCGCCTGCGTGGGTCAGAGGGTCAGCATCTGCCTTGGGCCTCAGGTCATAATGCCAGGATCTTGGAATTGAGTCCCCCATTGGGCTTCTTCCTCAGCAGGGAGTCTGCTTCCCCCTCCCTCTGCTTGTGTGTGCGCTCTCTCCCCAAACCCTCCCACCCAAGCCAGTCAGGTTTCCTCACCACACCTCTTAATGTGGTCTTTTGGGCTGAAAGAAAACTCTTCTTTTCTCTGGCATTTCTCACTCGTCTATAACTTTAAAAATGGTTGACCATCTTGGAACAAAAGGGCAGCCTGTAAATTTCCAATGACCATATCTTTGCAAATCTGTTCCTTGGGTACAAGTTAGAAACCTCTCATGTTAAAACTACTGGAAATAGGGGCGCCTGGGTAGCTCCATCACTAAGCATCTGCTTTCGTCTCAGGTCATGATCCCAGGGTCCCGGGATCGAGCTCTGCATCAGGCTCCCTGCTCGGCAGGAAGCCTGCTTCTCTCTCTCCCACTCCCCCGGCGTGTGTTCCTCCTCTCTCTGTCAAATAAGTAAAATCTTTTTAAAAAACTACTGGAAATGGAGCAGATGAGAACATGCTCATTCAAACCAAGTGTGTTCAATTTGACTAAACTTATGGTATTACTGCTGTCAGTTAAGCCAGCTCACTGCCTGCACTTACATGAGTACTAACGACCACGATCAGGTCCACTTCCAGGTCCACTTCTGACTTGTCCTTTGTTGGCCTGCCCATCCAGCCATCAGGAGCAGAGAAGACTAAGTCGGGAAAGACTCTCCAGGGACTACAGCCACAGAGTTAGCCCGGCTCTGAAAGGACAGCGTAGCGGCAATGACGGGTCACCGTGCGGCAGGAGACTACTCGATGGCCCAGTTGGCTAGCACAGCTATGTGGGAATCATGGAAAGGGAGAAGGGAGGAAGGGAACCATGGTAGGGCTCTGTTCTACCTCCAGAGGGCCAAGAGTACCATTGAGAAAAGTGACAGGATGGGGGCACAGGCCCACAGAGGGGCTAGAGAGGGAACACGTGGAGACTTGCTCTTCGCCACACCACACTCTCCACAGGCACATGTTCGCATCCACAACTCGAGCTAAGACCCTGTGGTTCAAGCTGGTCTTGAAAACATACTTAATCTTCATTTAAATGATGTCCTTGTGGTGTGGCCTGCTGTGTGTCAAGCGTGAGAGAAGCACAAACTAGGAAAACTAGAGCACTTCCCACCAGGCCCTTCTGGCAGCACTCCTGTCACCCTCTCTCATCACAGTTAGGTCCTTCCTCTTAAGAACAATCTCAACAGCTATTAGTAAGGCGAAGTCAGGCCTCTGACTTCGGCTTGTTTATTTTAGACCTCTTTTTCACTGAGAAGAGGATGTTCGTACGGGGGATTTCAAATAGAACATCTCTGATCTCTTCAAATATTTGTGACTTTGCCCAAGACTTGACACAAGTAACAGGTCCACGTTGGCGCCAAAAGAAATCATGAGTGTGAAGGACTTTAGTCCTTGTGGGGACACAGCTCTTCACGCTGTTCTCCATCCTCGCCTGTGTTGAAAGGACAGCAAGTCAGGCAGACAGTTCCTTTGCCAGCTCTTCTTCTTTGGGTGTCGTCCACGCTGTGCGTTTCATGTGCAGTAAACATCTCGATGCATTTATAGGAGGCTTTAGTTTGCCTCTAGTTTACCTCTAAGAAAAGAGTTCTCCTCTAAGAGTGTACTTTACCTCAGTAGCAGTAAATTATGATCAAGTCTTCACCATGACCATCAGAGTATTCGGGAAGGTTAGCAAGATAGACTGCAGACAGGAAATTGTCACCTCAGAACGGCACAAAGTTTCCTTGTAATATGGGTTTTCTCCCTATTTTGATATCTATGAGCCTGTGATTTGAATGAGCTAAACTCTGTGCACATAGTGTTGAGACCTTAACTGATACGGAATCCAAGACAAAGTTAAAGTCAGGTCCATATATATACATACACACACATGCATTATATACTTTCTCTTGAATAAAAATAAGTGTTAATTTCCTCCACTGACTCATTTGAAGTAACTATAGTCAGACCCTTCTAAGGAGACTACAGTAGTGCTCATTTTGGATGCCTTCGGGTGTTGAATAGTTTCTTACTTTAATGTCCAAGTGGTAAAATGTGGCCTTCTGAGTTCGACTTGAGCAGAAATAGTCACTGTCCTTCGAACATTGTCTGTATTTATTGAGAAGAACTCACCATTGGCCTCTGAGAGAGAAAATCTTGAGTAGTAATTCTGTGACTGATTTGGATCCCTAAAACTATAAATTGTCTAGCTTTGCTGATGCCTCAGTTTCCCAGGATACTGTTTTGGGTACTGAGTGACTTCGCATGTGGGAATGGCTGCCGCTGGCAAGGAGGCTGCAGCTGGAGAGGGACGTGCCAGGAACTTCAAGCTCACAACAAATAGACCTTCTCTAAGTGAGATTGCTTGCTTTTGCCCCTGTGATTCTGTATTACTTTTTTTTTTTTTTTAATTCCCAGTCAGTATGTTACTTCTCATCTGCATAACTGATTGTGCCTTGTTGGGTTTATTCTTCGTGCACAGGCTCCAGAACAGTGCCCATTAGCTGGAAGCCTGGAGGAAGCCCAGCGAGTCCCCGGGGCGGCCTGCACTTTCCCATACCCGTCCTCGATTTGAATTTTTTAGATGAATTTTCAGGTCGGGTCTTTGCTGCCTGCCTCCGCCTCGCATCTCAAACCAGTATCAACTCTTCTTCCTTTCAGGCGAATGAAATGTTGCTCAGTGGACGGAAGCTGACAGCACAAGAGGCGTGCGGCAAAGGCCTGGTCTCGCAGGTGTTTTGGCCTGGCACCTTCACCCAAGAAGTCATGGTCCGCATCAAGGAGCTTGCCTCCTGTAACCCAGTTGTAGGTGGAATTCATTCTCTTACATATATGACCTTTCTCCCCGCCATGGCCTTTCTTCCAGAGAGCTCCCCCGTGTGGCGGTTTTTCCGGCGTCCTCCTGCTCTGCTCCCGGCTCAGCCACCTGCATGGGAAATGCAGCGGAGCTAACCCTGGCGCCGCCACTCTGGACGGGCTCACCTCGTCCTCTAGGCTGCAGAGGCCTGAGTGAAAGGAATACGTTTCAGAGATTGACGGATTCCTCAGTGTCCTGTAAAACTCTACCAGAACCATCTGTATAGTTCTTTCCTGTTTCCAAAGCTCTTTCCTATAAGTTATGTTTGCCCCCCACCAGGCCCCCACAGTGGATATTAAGCTTCCGTTTGACAACTGTGCTGGATAACATTCTGTCCGGTATCAGAATTGCGTTTAGCAAATTAGAAGATGAATGGTACCGAGGATTAACTGACATGACTCCCATCTAGACTCTCCCTGTCATTAAGATTAAAGCCTGGTTAGAAAATCCCCTCGGCGGGTGTTCATAGAGTTTGCACAGAGCATCCCAAGGGTCCGTGCCCAGCACGGGACCCGGGCCCGGTCAGTCGGTCTCGGCGGGGCAGGGGCGGGGAGGCTGGGCTGCCAGCAGCACGGCTCTCCCTGGAGAGCTCAGCGGCTGAGCGGTTGAGAATCCGCCCGATACACAGCACACAGCCCAGCCCTATCTCAGGCCTGACGAGTGTCGTGAGGGAATGTCTGTAGCCTGATTTCAACAGGGAATTCCTCAAGGTGGATAACTGCCTCCGTGACTCTGGGGACAGGTGGGCTGGTGCTTGCGGACACGCGATCTTGCTAACCCGCCGCTGCTCATCCGCTGCAGGTGCTGGAAGAGTCAAAGGCCCTCGTGCGCTGTAACATGAAGCTGGAGCTGGAGCAGGCCAACGAGCGGGAGTGCGAGGTGCTGAAGAAGATCTGGGGCTCGGCGCAGGGCATGGACTCCATGCTCAAGTACCTGCAGCGGAAGATCGATGAGTTCTGATGGGCGGTGGCTGCTGGGGTCACGGGAACTGCAGAGCGAGCCTTCGGTGGCGCCAGGTTGCCCTCCTCCCTCCTCACGGCCTGATGCAAGTTCACTCTCAGCGCACGCTTGGAAGCAGGACTTGCGACTTCCAGGCTATTTATTATCAAGGAGTTTTTAAGTACTGTAACTTTAAAATAAATAACTATAAAACTCCTTTGTCCAAACGTCATTATTTTATACTTCATATACACACAAGTATAAAAGTATAATGGTGAGCTCTAGACTGCTCTTCAAAGCTCTAATTTTTGTTATCTTTAGCTAGTACTGTATAAAAAAGAAGCGAAGTGTGTTTTGCTGGTTTTGGGTGGCAGAGAGGTCTGGAATAATGTTTGTTTTCCTGATTTTTTCCTTCTAGAACACAGAATCTAAAGAGCCAGCCTCCTCTCTCCTCCCCCATTCAGAGATACAGAAAGATCTGAGACGTGCCTTTGTCTCCAGAAAGGTACAGATACCTCAGAGATTAAATGTCCCGAGTCAAAAGCAGAACTTATCTAGTAGAATAAGTATTTTGATGAAAAACCCGCTGACGAACATACCCCTCAACTAAAGTACGCTTAGGATTCGTGCTGGAAAATCCATTGATTCTTCCTTTTTAATAAGTCCCCAGTTAACACCAAGAAACCACTGTCTTTCCGGAAGAAAGCTTGTTTTACAGTATTAGTGAATCACTGAATAGCTTGAGTATGAATATCTAAGTTATAAGTTAGTCTTAGTGGAGTTTAAAGAGTTTTTCTGACCCTTTTGAAAAAATAACTACATAAGTGCTTCTTGTTGCTGGGTGAGAAATACTACTTTATATACAGTTTTGGTTTTCTATCTGCAGATACGATTGATGTATTACACCAAAAAAAAAGTATTTTTATGTTTATAAAGTGTAATTTTTAGGTTCACTTAGAATATATTTTATTTAATAAGTTAAAATTCTTTTGGCACACTATTAAATGCAGAAACTCCTTTAAAAAGAAAAAAAAAAAAAAAAAAGAACTACCTTATATTCAATGTTCCATGTTCCTGGTCTCTGCTCTCATGTCTACACACGATGCGGAGTACAGTGTGGTGTCCAAGAGTGCCCTGTGTAAATAGACATTCACATTCCTTTCAGGAGTGGGGACTGACTCCCGATTACAGACGCCTATTATTAGTTAGGCTTCTGAGCTTGCAATCATATTGAATGTATGAAGAATGAAATAAAATCAAAACCTTATTTTTGTACAGTTTGGAAGTTTATACTTAGAACCGACCACCTCCCGGCCATGTGGAGAGCTGTACAGTGTGTAAATCTGCCTTTACCCTGGATTGGTTGGTGCAGTATTTTTGCATCTGTGGGACCTACTTTTTCGTTCCGTAGTTTGAACTATATATATAATAAACTGTACAATCTGTAAAGTTTTTATAGAATAAATATTCAGCTGTGAAAACTGGTTAAATAAAACTAATATTTCTTAACACATTTGAAATGTTCGCCTCATTCTTCACTCTTGAAGTTTCTCAGGGGACGTTCAGTCTTTCTCATGAGGTATAACGCACGGGGGCACACGGCTTCTCTAGAGTTTGGAGAGTAAGGAGCGCCTGCTGGACTGTAACTGGCGAGGAGCTCGAGTCTGACAAGCGCCGCCCCCGTACTCCCCTCCAGGCTGCCATTTTCTGAACTTTGGGTCCATCTTCTCACTCCTCTGTCAGAGAAGCGTATTCCCAATGACGTTACCTACTTCTGCCTATTTCTGAACTTTACATTGTATCACATGTAAGCTTCGGTGATTAACTTAATATTAAGGGAGTTTTAACTTCTTTCTTTGTCCAAACCTACAACGTATGTGTTTTCATTTCTGTTTCGTAGAGAACCTGAAGTATGAAATACTTCACCTCCAGTGGGATCTGGCTTCCAGCCCAGGACAATGTGGCCAAACAGGCATCCTGGCAGCAACCCATACTGTCTGTTTCCTGGAATTTACAAACAGGGAACTGATTCAGTTGGGTTCTCCTTAAATTGGGGCTCTGACTATACCATCCTGGATTTTGCCTTCTCCAGGCCATATTGGCCACATGCCTTCTTCTCTGAAGCAAAACTTTCATGTTCCAACTTCTGGTTTATGAATAGAGCCCAACCAGGAGGAAGAACTGATACTTTAAATCCTGATGTTCATGCCCAGCGTTAGTGACGGTGGCAGGAAATGCTGTCTTTCAGTTTGGTGGAAGTCTAAATTGGTTCACCTTCAGAGGAGAATTGTACAGAATCTAGCAATTCCATGTATAAGGATTCATCATAAGGACTGAATTCTTGCAGGATGTATGAGAACAAAGATACATAGACAATTAAATTGATCCCCGGGTTTTCCCTAACAGTGGAAAGCTGGAAATGGCATACACATTCATCAGTAGGGTTGGAGTAAACAATTCGGTCACACAATACAATGAATACCCAGCTGTATAAAAAGAATAAAGTATTTATAAACCTTTGGTGAACGAAGCATGTTGTAGAGCAACTTAACATCAAAAACACCCATTGTGTGCTTAAGAAGTCAAAAGGATATGCTCAAAAACCAGGCTCCTTTCTGCTTCTGGGGTCCTCTTCCCCAGTGCATCCCAGCTGCTAGGTTTAGATACTGCTCAGCCCTTGGCAGGTAGAGGTGAAAGGCAGGAAAGCCTCTGACCAGGGCCGACCCTTCCTGGTCTCCATTCCTCGGCTGTGCTAATGGTGAAACAGCACGTACATTGCCGGATGTGCCAGGCGCTGTTCAAACACCTTTGGGTTTCAGCTCATGGGTTTTTTGAGAGAACTCCCATTTCCAGAGAGGATTAAAGTACTATAAATATGCAGTCACTATAAAATGAGAGCTCTCAAGAAAATCTTTTGGTAGGCTGATGTAATTTCTGGCGACTCTGAAGACCAGGTATCCTGAAGACTGAGACTAAAGGTGTCCTGATGACCAGGAACAAAGGAACACTGGACTTCAAAGATGTTTGAAGGAAATTGTGCCCGTGATGTAAGAGGAGAGAAGCCTGGAGGGCTGCTGGCCAGGCTGCTCCTATACCACTCCTTGGCCTCTTTGCTTGGTTGGGAGTGAAGGACGGGTAACCCAGGTCTCTGGGCAAAACAAGAGCCCAGTGGGCCAAGGGCCAGCCTCCATGACCAACTCTCTCCCTTGGCCACACCACGGAGGTTTTAACCCACTCCTACAGGACTTACTCACTTCTGCTAATAGGAACAAATGTTATTCTCCAGAGGAAGGAAATTATGTACGCTGCAGGAGAATTGGCACTTAACCAAATACAAACACATACCTTAGGGACAGGACAGCTTGGGGCTGTGGGACTCTGTCAGCTGAGTCTGTTACTGCTCTCAGGAAGCTCAGTCTCATCTGCTTTCCCTAAATCCAACTAGTCCAGGTGGTGGCCTCTCTGTTACTGATCGTTCTGTTCTCCCATAACCACCTTTCCCAGTCCAGGCCTTTCATGCCCTAGAGGAACTCCAGAGGCCTCCCAAACACGCCAGGCGCTAGCCCTCAGGAATAGAGACTCTGGCCAGATGCAAACCTGCAGGAGGCCTTTGCCCTGGAGTAAAGCCCAGGGCTGGACAGTTGGAGAGGATCTGTGACGTGGCATGCGTCTGTTCGTACACAAGGAGACCGAGACTAAAGGTGTCCGGTGACTTTCTTGTAAGGACAGCGCATAAGTGACATGGCATCCAGGAGTCACTAGAGCTCTTCACACTCCATGGCTGTCTTCCAGCCTGCCTTCCTCAGCACCTTCACCGGCCAAAATCAACTTGAAATGGACACTGGCTACAGGTAGTGTAGGGCGGTACTTATCAAACTTTGTTGCACATTAGAATCACTCAGAAAGCTTAAAAATTCTTAGTGCTTGGATGTACATGAAAAAAATCACCATCCCTGCATCCATGCATCTGGGGTATTTGACCCAGGTCACTTAATTTTGTCTGTGCCTGTGAGTGGTGATGGGTAGGAGCGTGGCCTGGAGAACTCAATGCATTCTGGCATCTCATGGACGTGATTCTGGGGGTGGCAGTGGGCCACAGTGGGTGGGTTAGGCTGTTGGCAGCTTGGGATTGAGGGCTTTTTCCAGTCGAGGCTTGCCCAACCTAGAGAGTTTTGGTGGTTTACAAACTATTTCTGCATCTGGAGGAGCTAGACCAGTCCACAAAGCCTTCAATGCTGGCATCTAGAAATAAACATCCTCCGTATTTGGCAACAGAGGCAGGCCTGACTATATCCCAGGAAACTCCTCCCTGTTCGCCAGAACATTCCTGACAGTATCTCTGAAGACGCTGAAAATGGATTTGAGCCTTGGTTGAAAAGTTACTTTTTTGGTGAGGTAGAAAACTTGAGTTAAAAGCCAACATTATGATCTTAGAGCCATTTCATGTCCTTAGATGACTAGTAAGTTCTTTAATACAAGCATTTTTAAAAATAAAAGCTAAGGTATAATGAGTTTTGACATTAATTCCTATTTTCCTAATTTTACATTGTATTCTAAAACTAGGCAATGTGTATCTATACCAATATGCATATAGACTACATACTACTATATATATAATCACCCATGTGAAATATCCTGGGTAAAACAACTAGACATAAGATTACAAGGGAATAGAACACCTGAACAACAATATAGACTATATAGGTAACTAGAATTATTGTGGGGATCATTTCATAATATATAAAAATACTGAATCACTATGATGTATAACTGAAATTAATAAGATACTGCATGTCAATTGTACTTCAGTTTAAAAATGTACACCTAACACACACATCTACAGAACCCTCCACCCAGCAGCAGAATACATATTCTTCTCAAAGGCACAAGGAATATTTTCCAGAACAGAACATAGGCTAGACAATAAAACAAGTCTCAGTGAATTTAAGAGGATTCAAATCATAGAAAGTGAATCCTTCAACCACAGTGGAGTTAGAGATCAGTGACAAATTTAGAAAATAGAAAAATGTGGAAATTAAACCTCACATTCTTTTTTTTTTTTTAACTTCTTTTCAGCATAACAGTATCCATTGTTTTTGCATCACACCCAGTGCTCCATGCAATACGTGCCCTCCCCAATACCCACCACCTGGTTCCCCCAACCTCCCACCCCCCCGCACCTTCAAAACCCTCAGGTTGTTTTTCAGAGTCCATAGTCTCTCATGATTCATCTCCCCTTCCAATTTCCCTCAAATCCCTTCTCCTCTCTAACTCCCCATGTCCTCCATGCTATTTGTTATGCTCCACAAATAAGTGAAACCATATGATAACTGACTCCCTCTGCTTGACTTATTTCACTCAGCATAATCTCTTCCAGTCCCGTCCATGTTGCTACAAAAGTTGGGTATTCATCCTTTCTGATGGAGGCATAATACTCCATAGTGTATATGGATCACATCTTCCTTATCCATTCGTCCGTTGAAGGGCATCTTGGTTCTTTCCACAGTTTGGCAACTGTGGCCATTGCTGCTATAAACATTGGGGTACAGATGGCCCTTCTTTTCACGACATCTGTACCTTTGGGGTAAATACCCAGTAATGCAATGGCAGGGTCATAGGGAAGCTCTATTTTTAATTTCTTGAGGAATCTCCACACTGTTCTCCAAAGTAGCTGCACCAACTTGCATTCCCACCAATAGTGTTAAAAGAGTTCCCCTTTCTCCACATGCTCTCCAAAACCCATTGTTTCCTGTCTTGCTAATTTTGGCCATTCTAACTGGTGTAAGGTGGTGTCTCAATGTGGTTTTAATTTGAATCTCCCTAATGGCTAGTGATGATGAACATTTTTTCATGTGTCTGATAGCCATTTGTATGTCTTGATTGGAGAAGTGTCTATTCGTGTCTTCTGCCCATTTTTTGATATGATTATCAGTTTTGTGTGTGTTGAGTTTGAGAAGTTCTTTCTAGATCCTGGATATCAACCTTTTGTCTGTACTGTCATTTGCAAATATCTTCTCCCATTCTGTGGGTCGCCTCTTTGTTTTGTTGACTGTTTCCTTTGCTGTGCAGAAGCTTTTGATCTTGATGAAGTCCCAAAAGTTCATCTTCGCTTTTGTTTCCTTTGCCTTTGGAGACATATCTTGAAAGATGTTGCTATGGCTGATATCGAAGAGGTTACTGCCTATGTTCTCCTCTAGGATTCTGATGGATTCCTGTCTCACGTTGAGGTCTTTTATCCATTTTGAGTTTATCTTTGTGTAAGGTTTAAGAGAATGGTCGAGTTTCATTCTTCTACATATAGCTGTCCAGTTTTCCCAGCACCATTTATTGAAGAGACTGTCTTTTTTCCACTGCATATTTTTTCCTGTTTTGTTGAAGATTATTTGCCCATAGAGTTGAGGGTCCATATCTGGGCTCTCTACTCTGTTCCACTGGTCTGTCTATGTGTCTGTTTTTATGCCAGTACCATGCTGTCTTGGTGATCACAGCTTTGTAGTAAAGCTTGAAATCAGGTAACGTGATGCCCCCAGTTTTATTTTTGTTTTTCAACATTTCCTTAGCGATTTGAGGTCTCTTCTGATTCCATACAAATTTTAGGATTATGTGCTCCACCTCTTTGAAAAATACCGGTGGAATTTTGATCAGAATGGCATTAAAAGTGTAGATTGCTCTAGGCAGTATAGACATTTTAACAATGTTTATTCTTCTGATCCAAGAGCATGGAATGGTCTTCCATCTTTTTGTGTCTTCTTCAATTTCTTTCATGAGTGTTCTCTTGTTCCTCGAGTACAGATCCTTTACCTCTTTGTAAACCTCACATTCTTTTTTTTTTTTAAGAATTTATTTATTTATTTGACAGAGAGATCACAAGTAGGCAGAGAGACAGGCAGAGAGAGGAAGGGAAGCAGGCCCCCTGCTGAGCAGAGAGCCCAATACGGGACTCAATCCCAGGACCCCGAGATCATGACCTGAGCCGAAGGAAGTGGCTTAACCCACTGAGCCACTCAGGCACCCTAAACCTCACATTCTTAAAACAAACTTTTGCAAGAGAAATTAGAAAAGATTCAGAGATGAATGAAATTGAAAACCCAATGTAACAAAACATAATAAATAACAAAACACCTATATTTTAAAAATAGAAAAATAGATACCAAATCAATAACCTAACATTCTACCTTAAGAAACTAGAAAAAGAAGAGCGAACTAAACTCACAGCAAACAGAATGAAGGAAATAAAAATGATTAGAGCAGATATAAATGAAATGGGGAATGTAAAAACAATAGAAAAAATCAAGGAAATTTATTTGAAAAGCTTAATGAGACTGACCAAGGGAAAAAGAGAGAATATCCAAATTACTAAAACCAGGAGTAAAAAAGAGACAGTACAATCAACCTTATAGAAATAAAAAGAATTATAAGGGAATACTGTGAACAATGGTATGCCAAAATACCAGGTAAACTATATGAGGTGAATTAATTCCTAGAAGATGGAAACTACTGAAACTGACTTAAGAAGAAATAGAAAACCTGCATACACACCTATAACAAGCAAAGAGATGGGTTCAGTAATCAAAAAGCTTCCCACCAAGAAAAAAACAGGACCAGGCTTCATTCATTCATTCTATCAAATGCTTAAAAAGTCATCAATATCAATCCTTCACAAATGCTTGCAAAAAATAGAATAAGAGGGAACACTTTCTAACATATTCCATGTGGTCAGTTCTAATACCAAAACCATACAAAGATATCTCAAGAAAACTAGGGCGCCTGGATGGCTCAGTGGGTTAAGCCGCTGCCTTCGGCTCAGGTCACAATCTCAGGGTCCTGGGATCAAGTCCCATATCGGGCTCTCTGCTCAGCACGGAGCCTGCTTCCCTCTCTCTCTCTCTGCCTGCCTCTCTCTCCATCTACTTGTGATCTCTCTCTGTCAAATAAATAAATAAAATCTTAAAAAAAGAAAACTATAGATCACTGTCCCTTACAATATAGATGCAAATATTCTCAACAAAATAATCTGGCACTGTATAAAAATGATACACCATCACCAAGTGGGTTCATGACAGCAACTTTGGTTCAAAATAGATAGATGATAGATAGATAGACAGATAAAGAATAAAATTATATGATCATCTCAATAAATGCAGGAAAGCATTTTTAAAATCCAACAGCCATCACAATAAAAAAAAACAGAAGGGAATTTCCTCAGCTTGATAAAGGACATCTATAGAAACCCACAGTTAACATCATACTTAATGATGCAATTGAAAACTTTCACCCTAAAATCAGGAACAAGACAAAGATGTTTGCCTTTGCCACTTATATTCAACACTGTACTCAAAAGTTCTAGCCAGAACAATTAGACAAGAAAAAGAAATAAAAGACATCCAGGTGGTAGCAGAAGAAGTAAATCTGTTTATTTGCATATAACATGATCTTATATATAGAAAACAATAAGAAATTCACCAAAAAACCTCTTCGAACTAATAAGCTCAGTAAGGTTGCAGGATATGAGATACATACACAAAAATCAGTTGTATTTCCATACACTATCACTAAATCTGAAAATAAAATTAATTTCATTCATAATAGAATAAAAATAATAAAATACTTAGGAATAAATTAATCAAAGAAGTGCAAACCTGTACACTGGAAACTATGAAACACTAATGAAAGAAATTAAAGAAGACCTAGGGTGCCTGGGAGGCTCAGCTGGTCAATCGTCTGCCTTTGGCTCAGATCATGATCTCAGGGTCCTGGGATTGAGTCCTGCCTTGGGCTCCCTGCTCAATGGGAAGCCTGCCTCTCCCTCTGCCCTTCACCCTGTTCTTGTGCTCTCTCTCACTCTCCCCCTCAAATAAATAAAACCTTTAAAAAAAAAAATTAAAGAAGACCTAAATAAAAAGCATTCATGTACTGGAAGATACCTTGTTAAAATGGATAAATTAAATTTATCTACAGATTTATTGAGATCCCTATAAAAAATTACAACCTCCTTTTTTGCATGAAAAATGGACAAGCTAGTCCTAAAATTCATATAGAAATGCAAAGGACACAGAATAGCCAATTCAATCTTGAAAGTGAAGACAAATCGGGAGGGCTCACACTTCCCAATTTCAAAACTTACTACAAAGCTACAGTAATGAAGACAGGGTGATACTGGCCTACGGATACACACACAGATCAATGAAATAGAATTGAAAGCCCAGAAATAAACCCATACATCTATAAGCAATTGATTTTCAATGAGGGTGCCAAGATCATCCAATGGAAAATAAGTCTTTTCAACAAATTGTTCTGAGACAATTGGATATCCACATGTCAAAGAATCAAGTTGGACTCATCATATACAAAAATTAACTCAAAATGGACCAAAATTTAAGTGTAGGACCTGCAAGTATAAAACTTAGAAGAAAACATAGGTGTAATTTCATGATCTTGAATTAGGCAGTGATTTTTCAGATATGACATTAAAAGTACAGACAACCAAAGAAAACAATAAATTAGATTACATTTTTAAAATTTTGTTAAACCTTTGTACTTCAAAGGACACTACCAAGAAAGTGAAAAAACAACTCATAAAATGGAGAGAAAGCATTTTCAAATTATGTGTGTGATAAGGGTCTAGTGCCCAGAAAATAAACAAAAAATCTTGCAACTTAACAATAGGAAGACTTAAAAAAAAAAAAAAAAAAAAAAAAAAAAAAAGATCTGAATAGACATTTCACCAAAGATATACAAATGGCCAATAAGTACATGAAAAGATGATACTAATATCATTAATCATTACAGAAATAAAAATCAAAACTACAATGAGATGCCACTTTAAAACACCAGGATGGCTATAATGGAAAATAACAAATATCAAGGAAACTATGGAAAAATTGGACTCTTCCTACGTTGCTAGTAGAAATGCAAATTGGTGCAACCACAACGCAAAACAGCTTGGCAGCTCCACAAAAAGTTAAACATAGAGTTACTATGTAACTCTGCAGTTAAATGTACTCCTAGTTATATACCCAAAAGAATTGAAAACAAGTTTTCAACCAAACAGTGTATACAAATCTTCATAGTGCCGTTATTCATAATAACCAAAGAGTGGAAAAAGCCCAAATGTTCATCAACTAGTGAATGAATAAACAAAATATGATACATCCAAATTATGAACTGTTAATTGGCAACAAAAATAAAGGAAGTATTGATACATTCTACAATGGTATTGAACCTAGAAAACATTATGCTAAATAGAGGAAAGGAGCCGGAAACAAAAGGCCACATACTGTATGATTCCATTTATATGAAATGTCCAGAATAGACAAATCCATAGAAACAGAAAGTAAATTAGTGGTTGCCAGGGAACTGGAAGTGGAGGAGGGGAAAAAGAACAGAAAGTGACTGCTAACAAGTACCTGGTTTTCTTTTGGGTTGATGGAAACAATCTGGAATTAGTGGTGATGTTTGCATAACCTTGTGAATATACTAAAAATCATGGACTACCATACTTTTAAATGGTTAATTTTATGGTATTTTAATTCTATCTCAATTTTTTTTAAAAGAGTATACATCCTCTAAACTAACATAGGGAGAAATTGGAAAAATACTTAAATGATCCAAAATAAGAAAGGAATGAAAATGGATGAATAATAAACATAGTTGACATGAATTTTGCTCAAAATACTAATAAGATTAAATGAAAATGGACTGAATATGTAAAAATATCTGGAAACACATATATGTTTACAAAAACACGTCAAAAACAGAAAAGCTCAAAATAAAGAGGTAGAAAATACATAATGAGCAAACACCAAACAACAACTTCAACAAAACCCTGCCATAACCATATTATCAAAATACTATTAAAGCAAAAAGCATGTTAGAAAAAAGTATTACTTTATAATAACAGCAGACTGAGTTCTACCGGAAGTTAAAACACCAAATTTTTGTGCCCTACTTAACCTATCCTCAAAACACATAAAGCAAAAATCGACAGCTCTACTACAAAAAGAAAAAAAAAAGGACAAGCACAAAACCATTGTAGGAGATTTTGACACTGCTCAGTAAATGATAGAATCTGACCCTCTTACATTCTCGATGAGGACGTGGAATTTAACAAGCAGGTACCTGACTCTGAGTTATTCATCTCTGCAAGCCCTAAGTGTGAGCATGGAAGGCAGTTTCTAAATCGACTCCCAATGACCCCAGCTCCCAATACTCAGACTCTTGTGTAATCCCCTCTTCTTCTGTGTGGGATGGACCAAGTGCCTTATTTTTAACAAACAGATTATGGCCAATGTGCTGGGGTGTCACTTCTGAAATCTAGCTATGAAAGATTGTGACTTCTGTCTTGCACACACTTGTCCTCTTACTCCCTCATCTTCCCTCTGGAGAAGCCAGCTGCCAGATTGGGAGGTGCTGTGAGGAGTAGCCCATGAGCAGAGAAACTGAGGGCGATTTCCACCAACAGCCCGTGAGGAGCCGAGGCCCTCAGGCTACCGATCCAAGAGGAGTAAATCCCGCCCGCGCCCACATGATTGAGCTTGGAGGAAATTCTGTCCCTGTCCAGCTGTGGGAAGACGGAAGCCTGGCCAACATTTTAACTGTAGCCAATTAGAGACCCCTAGCCAGAGGACCCAGCCAAGCCAGACCTGGGTTTGTGTTCCAGAAACCATGACATAATAAATGCTGGGATTTTAAGCCACTAAGTTTTGGAGTAATTTGTTATGCAATGAAAGATAACACTCAGGATGATCAGCCTCACAGTTTACTTTGGCATTTGATAAATATATAGATAAGAAATATATATCTACATAGAAATAGAGCGATAGGATAGGTAGGGTCTTGGACAAAAATGTCATTTTAACATCCTGTTTATTCTTCTCACTTGAATATCCTTTATGAGGAATGGGATACATAAATGTTTTATGCTCATACAATGGAATTTGATGCAACTCTTCGAATGAGTATTATTTTTATGAGGAGGAGGATGTACTAGTAGTAGAAAATATTCATATGATATTTATAATCTCTTAGAGTAGTAATTATTAGCTAATGACCTCTAATTGTGTTAGAATTATAATCCATTCCATTTTTCAAATGCAAATACTGAGTTTTAAGAAGGTTGTATATAGCTTCCCAAAGGGCAGCCCATAATAAGTGTTGGGGCAGGTGTTTGATAGCAACCAAACCACACTCAAGAACAGCTTTCTCAGGGTGCCTGGCTGGCTCTGTTGGTGGAGCATACAACTTTTTTTTTTTTTTTAAGACTTATTTGACACAGAGAGAGAGAGAGAGAGAGAGAGAGAGAGCGTACAAGCAGAGGGAGTGGCAGGCAGAGGGAGAAGCATGCTCCCGACTGAGCGGCGAGCCCAATGTGGGACTCAATCCCAGGACCCTGGCTGGGATCATGACTTGAGCCAGAGGCATATGCTTAACTGACTGAGCCACCCAGGCGCCCCATAGCATGAGACTCTTGTTTTGGGGTTCAAGCCCTATACTAGGTGTAGAGATTAAGTAAAAAAAATAGAATCATTTAAAAAAAAAAAAAAAACAGTTCTCTCCCTCGTTGTCCCCTTGGGCTCTGCAGACCCTAAGGTCCTGCTGTACGTAACCCAAGAAAAGGGGAAGGAGCCATGAGCCCTAGAACTTGCTCATTCTCTCATCTCTCATGAGCAACTAAGAACCAGACTTGATTTTATCTGGAAATATAAGTGAACGTGACATTTATGGCCCCTTGAGTTTGAGAAGCGATTTGTATACATGTTAACATATACCATTGCGGGTATCCTTGCTATCCAAACTTTCACTATCGAGTTTAAGATTGAGTCAAATAAGGTCAGATGACTTTTTTTTTTACACTTGAATTTAATGGTTCAGTTGGGTTTTTTTGTTTTTTTAAGTAAGTTCTACACCCAACTTGGGCCTCGAACACATGACCCTGAGATTAAGAGTCAGATGCTTTACTGACCGAGCCAGTCAGGCGCCCCAACTAAAGTCAGATGATAGATAAGATCTTTGTTACAAAAACTCTTGTTCTTCACTGTCTTAAATGAAGGAACCAAATTCATTTGGAATACGTGCTGTCCCTTCTGACTCAAGCTTGGGGTCTGACTTTCATTATCCAAATCAGGAAACAAATAGATTTGGGTGGTGAGAGACAGTTTTGCATGCACAGAAAATACATCCCACTCTGATTTGGCTGTCACTGATTACCTCTAGTGCCTATTTCCTTTTCAAATAAATGGGTCATGCTTTGATTTTTACAAGCATGTTTACAGAACTGGCTTTTATAAAACACACCAATTAGCGGAACACTCCTTGCTTCTATCTCAGGAACCACAGTGCAGATTCCCAAAGGGGGCATTGCCCGAATATTTGGAAACTGATGCCCTCAGACAGACAGGCATTCGCCTTGGTCCCCAATATTTCCACTTACGGACCTCGGGTTCAGTGGGCCTTTCCATACCGTCACCTCTAGTTCACTGGGCCGGATGCCCCTGAGTGGAAGGGACTGCTGTTCACGTTATTAGGTGATGTTTTTAGATTTTTACTGTGAGGCAAACAGTTCATTCCTCGGGTCTTGGTCTCCCTCGGTCCACTGCTGGGTGTTTTGGGGGTGGTGAGTGGGGGCCTTTCCAACAGGATGCTTTGAGGCTTGGCATCACTGAGTCTCTCCTTTTACTCTGAGCTTGTGCTCAGATGTTTAGAGCGCTGTGCTGATGAGGCGCCGGTCCTGGCGTGGGGACCCGGATGCCACCTCTGATCCCGTGCCAAGGATCCTGGCCAGCTGCCTGCCAGCAACCATCTATCACCAGAGGGATCCGGAGAGCAGCTGGAAGGGACAGGGACCACCTCGGGGCTCCTGGAGAAGGCTGCGCATCCCTTTAGAAGCAAGTCAACACATGGGCAACACTCCAAAGCACCTCTCCCTCGACCAGAGGCATCATTTTAATAAAAGGAAAAACAAGCTGTGGATTTTTACACTTTGCCGTAAATTTTTGCTGGCAGCCATCTGTTCATTGTGACCGTTTACCACTGCGGGTTTTGTTCCCCTTTATTACTAGAAAGTTCTTATCTGAAGCTTTAAAGGCTCCACCAGTGAGAAACCATTATATAAACACGCTGTTAGGAGAGAAGAGAATGACCCGGAATTCTTGTGCTCTAATGACGAGCGATCATCCCGACACCAGCCCTCAGCTCAGGATCTCAGCCGGGCTGCGTCCGCTGACCGTAGGAGGACAGAAGACTCTCCCAGTGGTGGCGTGAGGAGAGGGGGCTCCCCATTATGGCCTCCCAGATCCTGAAGTTCAAGTCAAATTCTCCAGCGATTGTCTGTTGTGTAATAGTCGTGGGAACGAGGTAGGCGCCGGACAAAGAGGGTTTCCTACCCTGTACTTCTGGCAAGTGCCCCCCCTCAGCGGGGACCTCCACAGAATCCTGGAATGTGGACAGTGGTGTCCGGAGCTGCGCGGAAGCTCAGGAACCAGTGCCCCGGGTGCTGGTCTTTCTCCTGACCAGGACACTTGGAAGAACCATGGCGCCCACAAAGCGGGTAGGTTTGGAGAGTTGCTCGTAGTTGAGTGATGGAAGTATCACTCGAAACACTTCGTCTCAAGCTACATGTGTGCACAAATGAGCTTGTGCAAGCCTGTGCATGCTGTGTGTGTTGGATGTTTTTTTAACAGCTTCGTTGGGGAATAATTTGCATACCATGAAGGGCACATCATTGAGGTGTACAACTTGCTAAGGCTGGACATTTGTATACTCCCGTGACATCATTTCCATCATCAAGACAACAAACATCCACCACCTCTGGTTCCTTGCCTGTCTCTGTATCCCTCCCTGCCGTCCCTCCCCACCCTACCTCTCCCCAAGCAGCCCCTGATTTGCTTTTTGTCACAAGTAAGTAGTTTTGTAACTACTTATAATACTAGTTCTGAGCCCAGCAGACTTTGTTTTTGTAGGTGAATTTTTTATTGTGTGTTTAAAATTCTCAATTTGGGGTGCCTGGGTGGCTCAGTTGGTTAAGCAACTGCCTTCGGCTCAGGTCATGATCCCGGGGTCCTGGGATTGAGTCCCGCATCGGGCTCCCTGCTCAGGGGAGAGACTGCTTCTCTCTCTCTCTTTGTCTGCCACTCCCCCTGCTTGTGTGCTCTCTTTCTTTCTCCCTCTCTCTGTCGAACAAATAAATAAAATCTTTTGAAATAAATAAAATTCTCAATTCCAAGAGAATAAGAGAAACAGAGACCCACGAGAGGCTGGTATGGGACACCTCCTGGGGTAACCATAGCCTCAGCTTCACTCCAGTGTCCTGGAGCCTTGCCCACAGGCCAGCCCCAGGCAGCCTCTACCAGCTTGGCGACAATGCTCGCTGTCTTTTCCAGCAGGCTCAGGACAGTGTAGGACCCCAGGCCGGTCCTGGCACCAAAGCAAGGACTGCCAGGAGTAAGACAGTTGAGACCAGTAGCTGCCACATCACGTCTCATCCCTGTACTACCTAGCCGCTACGTAGAAAGTACTCCCCTTCTCTCTCCTTTCTCAGAGCTTCGCCCTTACTGCTCTGCTCCTCCACATACTGGGGCTTTCCTCTGACGGCTCTGTTCCCAGTCCCTGAAACCCCGGAAGCTCTAGGTCAAACAGTCTCTTCTCTCTTCTCCAGTTCTGCAGGCAGAGCTACATCTCTGACAGGGCTCTGCCCACAAGCCCACACACCTTCTCCCCCTGGTGGGGGGCCTGCACCTGGGAGATGCAGGGGGGCTGCGAACCGGTGCCCGCCCGCCTCTCACAGCTGCCCAGCCTCTTCCAGTGCAGCAAGGATGTTCAGACCAGGGGTAACCTAGGAAATTGGCCAGCATACACACTGGGTCCTGATTTGGGCCAATAATGATAAAAATAGTGCTTTCCCACCAAATAGGTGATCACATCAATGAAAGTGCCTGGTTCATTTCTAACAAACACAGGCATCAGAGAAGTAGGGCTCAGGTCGATTATAAAAGCTCCTTAGGAGACAGGTAAAGGTATCTTCAACCAGACACACAAAAAACTAGTCCTCTCCCCCCAGAAAGATTAATACATTGTGCAATGGTGCATTCCTCAGTTTTGATATCAAATATCATTGGCATATAACATTGTCTAAGTTTGAGGCACACAACGTAATGATTTGACATATTATTATGCCGGAAATGCATAATATTATGAAACAACCACATTAAGTCTAATTAACATCCATCACCTTATGTAGTGACAAGTTGTTTTCTTATGATAAGAATTTTCAAGATTTACTCTCTTAGCTTGCAAATATGCCATAAAATCCTGTTAACTATAGTCACCACGACACACTGTACTTACAACTGGAACTTGTAGCCTTTGACCCCTTCACGCATTTCCCACCACCCACTCCCCGCCTCTGGCAACCTTCCATCTGTTTCTGCGAGTTCAGGTTTTCTTAGGGTCCACATATGACTGAGAACATACAATATTTCTCTTCCCCTGATTTATGTCACTTACACGATGCTCTCCAGTTTCATCCCCGTTGTCACAAATGGCAGGATCTCCTTTTCTTGTATAGTTGAATAATAGTCATATGATTTCATAGACATAATTCATGTATATTACATATTCATACATATTCCTATTCATATGTGTGTATATATATGTGTGCGTGTGTAGAGAGACACCTATATCCATTTTCTTTATCTGTTCCTCCATTGATGGACCCTTGACTTGTTTCCATGTCTTAGCCCTTATAAGTCATGGGGTGCAGATAGCTCTTCCAGAAAGTGATTTTATTTCCTTCAGATAGATACCCAGCAGTGGAATTCTGGATCACAGGGTATTTCTACATTTAATTTTTAGGTAACCTTCATCCCGTATTCCACAGTGGCTGTACCGGTTTACCATCCTACCAGTCCTGCACAAGGTTCCCTTTCTCTCCACATCCTCACCACACTCGTTCTTTCTCATCTTTTTGATTGTCACCATTTTAACAGGTGTGAGGTGCTACCTCGTTGTGGTTTGGATTTGTAGTTCCTGAGGATGAATGATGCTGAACACTTTTTCATGTACCTGTTGCCATCTGGATGTCTTCTTTGAAAAATATGTCTATTTGGGCCCTTTGATCATTTCCCAATTGGATTATTATTATTAACGTATTATTATATGCTATTGAGTTGCATGAGTTCCTTACATACTTTGGATATGTTGTGTGGTTTGTAAATATTTTCTCCCATTCCATGGGTTGCCTTTTCATTTTGATTTTTTTTTTCTGTCCAGAGGCTTCTTAGTTGCAAAATTAAAAATGTCTTTTCATCAATAAGAGAGTGAAGAGGTCACAGATGGAGAAATATATTCAAAATATATATAGCAGACACAGTAATCATGTCCAGAATATGTAACGGATTCCTACAGATTAAGAAGAGAAAGGCCAGGGGCACCTGGGTGGCTCAGTCAGTTAAGCATCTGTCTTTGGCTCAGGTCATGATCCCAGGGGCCTGGGATCGAGCCCCACATCAGGCTCCCTGCTCAGCATGAAGCCTGCTTCTCCTTCTCCCACTCCCCCTGTTTGTGTTCCCTCTCTGGCTGTCTCTCTCTCTCTGTCAAACAAATAAATAAATCTTAAAAAAAAAAAAAAGAAGAAGAAGAAGAAGAAAAAGAGAAAAAAGAGAAAGGCTGATAATCCGATTGAAACAACAGATGTAAGAGCTGAGCAGCCTAGAAGCGGATGCTGGTAGTTCCACAAGAGTGTGGATGTCCTGGGGCCATGGGACTGGAGGCTGAGAAATGGTGAATGCTGTGTATTTATATATTATAATAAAATGTAGTCTAATTAATTAATTAAAGAAATGAACTGATGCCTCACCAAAACAGGTAGGAAGGAAGGACATCCAAATGTTCAAAAGCATGTAAAAAAGACTCAACCTCATAAGCTAGATGACAAACTTAACCCAGTGAGGAACCAGTACACATCTACCAGCACGGCTAACGCTGAAAAGACTGTTAATCCCAAGCACTGGGGAGAATAGGAGCAACCAAAACACTCATCCGCTCATTCCCACTTGTTCCACGGTGGAAATATAAAAGAGCACAACCACTTTGGGAAACTCTGGGAGCACCCACTAAAGCTGAGAATACCCTGTTACCCAGAAATTCAACTCCTGGACATAGACTCCAAAGCCGTGAGCACATGTTGTCACCCAAGACACACACTGGAATGTTGCTAGCAGCAACGTTCATAATCGCACCAAATGGCCATCAAGAGGAGAGTGATTAGATACGTGATAATATATCTATAAAAGGAATTCTTACAGAAGTGAAAATGGAGTAACAAGTGGATGGCTATGCATAGCTGGTGAATCTCACCCCCATGATGTTGAGCAAAAGAAGCCAGATGCATAAGAATACCTTCTATAGGCGTCTATTTGTGTGAAGTTCAAAAGCAGGTAAAACTAACCTATGACGTAGAAGTCAGTATACCGATCGCCTTAGTGCTTAGAGGGTGGTGCTTGCGGGAAAGGTGACTCTGGTAATACTCTCTCTCTCTCTCTCTCTCTTTTTTTTTTTAAGATTTTATTTATTTATTTGGCACAGAGAGCGAGACAGCGAGAGAGGGAATACAAGCAGGGGGAGTGGGAAAGGGAGAAGCAGGCTTCATGCTGAGCAGGGAGCCCAACGTGGGGCTCGATCCCAGGACCCCAGGATCGAGGTTGAAGGCAGACGCCCAACAACAGAGCCACCCAATATTCTGTCTCTTGATCAGGGGACTGGTGATCCAGATGTATTCACCTTGTGATAGCTCAGCAAGCTATATTCTTGGGGTTGGTGGCTTCTCTCTATGTATATTGTACTTCCATATTTTCATTTTATAAAGTGGCTACTGGTAAAGAAGCCTTATATTTTCTTTAAAACAAAGTCTTCCAATTATCATCCTCACTTGATCTTCATATCCCTTATAAAATCATACAAAGCCAGAAAGTTTTTAGTAGACTAGCTGCCACGTACTGTGTTTGTGCATATATCCTTTGTGACTATTAAAAAAAAAAGAGAGAGAGAGAGAGAGCACCGTGGATTCTGGAATTAATGGATAACGGGGAAGGGTTTATCTCTAAATCAACAAACTGAACAACAGGTAAAATTGGGAAATACGAAACAGAAAACTGGGATGGGCTGTATTCCTTGGAATATTTCCTTATGGAATGAAGGTCTTCATTCAGTTAAAGAGATTAGAAACTTGGTGGAGAAGATAGGAAAGATCATTTTTAGTGAGGGAGGTTCCTTTCTTAGAGCCAGATCTCATCCCACACACTGAGCGTATCCCAAAGCCAGCCTCAGGCATAGCAAGGACCAAGTTCGAGCCAACCATCCTGAGCCATCTTGCCTCTGCTGGACTGGCTGACCTAGGGAGGCAGCCTGTTTTATTCTTCTAGTTCCACATAGCAACTACTACTTATCAGAAGTTAGCCTATGTCTTAGTGACCCAAAAATAAATCAGATATAGTTCCTATTCTCAAGAGAAGGAAGTTCTATAAAGCTGGTTACAATTCAATGTGAGGATATGAATGTTATGAATTATACCAGCCATAGATTATGACCCCAGACAAATTGCTTAACCCTGCCGGGCCTCCATTTCCTTTTCTGTGTATTGTGGGATAAAGACAGTACCCACCTCACAGGGTTGTTGTAGGATGAGGTGAGATCAAACGTGTGAAACAATTAGCCAGGTGCACCTGGTATTTGATCAGTGCACGACTGTGCTCCGTGTCTGTGATGACGGTGACCAGACCATGGTTAAAATGATGGTGAGGGCTCCCATCAAGACCTACCCTTCAGGAATTCAGGGATACCTTTCTGGAGGAGACCTTAAAGGATGGATAGCTGGAGAAGATATGGAGGGAAAGAAGAATGGCTGACAGACAGGACAGCCCAGAACGTCTCAGAACCATGAGCCGGCTGCGGGAGTGCGGGCAGCCTGCATCTTTGGAGGAGGAGTCAGAGGGTGGAGGATTCTGTGGAGAAGAGCCTGGAGTTGAGCCTTGGAGGGCCTTGCATACCAAGCTGGTGAGCCGCCATTTCATCCTGGGAGTGGCAGGGAATCACGGAAGGGAATCAAAAAATACCTTCCAAGTAAAATGGCAGGACTTGGGTTTGATGGGTTAAGTTTGAGGGAAAGAGCAGTATCTAGTTTGCCAAAAGGGGAATGGGTGCCACAGGACCTGAGGGGAAAACCAGGCGTGGCGGGAGAAGGGATGTGCGCTGTGTCTCGAACAGGTGGGGCCCCAGGTGCCCGTGGAGGGGTCTGAAGCAAATGCCCGTTGTGCAGCTGGGTACGCCAGGTGGGGCCCGGGGCGATGAGTGAGACATCCGGGGAACACATGTGGGAGGACAGGGACTGTATCCTCAGGGCAAGCCAAGGAGGCCGAGCCACACTGGGGCTTCAGGAGGGAAGATGGGCCTCGGGACGCAGCAGAGTGTGGAGTCCAGAGGAGGAAACATAAGGTAAGGACCCGAAAGGACCTGGGATCTGTCAGCTCAGGTTGCTGTCACAAGTACCACAGACTTGGGCCTTCAATAACAGACATTTATTTCTCACAGTTCCAGAGGCTAGAAGACCGAGATCAAGGGGACAGCAGCATGGGTGCCTCCTGAGGCCACCTCTCCCTGTGTCCTCATGTGGTCGTCCCTCTGTGTGTGTCTGGAGCCGGATCGCCTCTCCTCATACAGACACCAGCACACCGGACCCGGGCCCACCACTCATTTTATCTTAACAACCTCCGTAAGGCTGTATCTCCAAATGGTCACGTTCTGAGGTACGGGACTTCGACATATGGACTTTGAGGAGACACAGTTCAGCCCAGAACAGGCCTAGTGCGTTGGTGAGAGGAAGCGGTGGGAGAGCCCCAGAAGGTGAGAGGAGGTCGGGCTGCAGACACTGGATGTGGTGAGAGGCCGGGGATGGGGCAGAAACCAGGGCGGAGGCTTGGGATGAGCACATGGTAAGGGTTGAGGGGAAACATCCACCGAGCAGGGGCACGAATGGAAGGTCAGGACCCCAGGGCCCCTCACTGGGTGGGGAGTGGTGGGAGCGCTGTGGCTGCAGAACACAAGTCCACCTCAGGGCCAGGGTGGCCCCCGGTGAGCACCCCGAGTTACTTCCCCTCGAGAGGAGGGGCCCACTCAGACTTTCAAACCCAGATTCATCTTGACTCCTGCCCCCTTTGGAACGGAGACTTGCCCCAGAGGATCAAAGAAAAAGCTGGGCACCTGGGCACCTGGGCAGAGCACCAGGAGACTTTGTCACAGCGACTGAACAGCACTGAAACTTTGATTTTGTGAATAAAAAGATCATTTTCTCCTTAGCCTCAAGATATTTTCTAAATTAATTTTTTTTAACGTGTGCATTTATCACAATGAGCACTGAATAACGTATACAATTGTCACATCACAGGGCACCCAGGTGGCTCAGCTGTTAAGTGTCTGCTTTCTGCTCGGGGTCATGGCCCCACATCAGGCTCCCTGCTTTTCCCTCTCCCTCTGCCCCTGCTTGTGTTCCCTCTCTCTCTGTCTCTCTCTGTCAAATAGATAAAAATAAAAAATAAAAACAAACAAAAACAAAAATGGTTGTCACATCACAGATATTGCATATCTGAAGTTAATATAACATGGGATGTTGACTCTACTGGAATTAAAACTTAAAACAATAAAATTTTTAAAAGTTCCTTCCGTTTACACGAGATCACTGGAGTTGTCAAAACCATAAAGACAGAAACTAGAAGGGGGACTGCCGGTGGCTGGGGAGGGGAGAGTGAGGAGTTAGAGGTGAAAGGGACAGAGTTCCAGTCTGGGAAGATGAAAAAATGTTCTGGGTCGCACCACAGTGCGAAGACACTTGATCCCATCACTGAATTCTCAAAAATGGTTGAGATGGTGAGTTTTACATGATATGTATTTTACCACAATTTAAATAAATAAATAAACAGGATTTTTAAAAAAATTTTTCTATAATAGAGTTTTCTTCCTCCTTGATATGGATATTTAAACGCTGGAGACGAAATGTCTCTATTGCGCTTGATTAGCAAAATGTCGTGTTTTGTTTGTTTGTTTGTTTTTTTCCGAAACTATCAGGAGGGGACTTGCTGGGCGCTGGGTCTACCGGGAACAAGCACGGGCCTTTCCAAAGCGTGAAAGGATGGTTAAGGAGTTCATATATCAGCGAAAACCTGATTTTCCACAATCAGTTCAAGCCGACTGCTACAGTATTACTTGCATTTTTTTGTGCTTTGCTTTGTCACGTGTGTGAGGGACAGATGGCGGGGTGTCAGGGAGTCCCCTCCCTGAAGACGCCGCAAAGTCTCCCTCTGGCCCTCCCTGTGTGGCCCCTTTGTGTCTGGGGTCTCCTTCCAATCTGGGAAGCAGATCCAAGTTCCTCCCAGGTCCCCGCTGCAGAGGGCCAAGCGCCTTGCAAGTCTGAAGATAAAAAACATTTTTAAAAAATAACATAAAATTAAAAAACAACCTGCTGTGGCTGGCCCCTGGAATTCCAGAAAATTCTGAATGAAAACAGCAGTTACAAAATGAAACGGGTTTACAAATTGCAGCTGATTATTCACTGGCTGGCTTGGGTGTTGGCAGGAGAACTTGAAAATCTGCCGCTCAAGGATCCGAAGGCAGCTGAGGCATGCCGGGGAAGCGCTGGGCCCAGCGGCTGGCCCCCAGCCCGTCCCCCGCACAACCTCGGGCTGTAGTTGGCTGGGACAGAGGATATTCAGGCCCCAAAGGTCAGGCCCTGTAAAGCAGCGGCTGAGGGCAGCCCCAGTGTCTGCTGCTTTGGAATATGCGTTATTATCCTGGGACAGGGGTCCTCAGATGTCCAATACTCCGAGTCAGTTAAGGCTTTTGGCTCTGGGATCCTGGGGAGCCGAGAGTACTTTCCAGGCACACCAGAAATGTCTGCATTATTTCTCCAGTGGGTCAGCAGACTTCTGTGGGTGCCAGGTCTCTGATGGAATGAATTTTGGATGCAAATCAAATATTTAAATTGATGTTTTCCCTCTCTGGCAGGGCTCTTCCAACTGGTCCTGTCAACTCTTTTTTTACATAAAATTCGGACTCCATAAATATGCATTTTTCTTCTGGAATACGCCTGAGGCAGGACAGTGGCTGTATTTGAAAGCCCGAGGCGACTGGTCTCCCCAGAGAAGGGGAGCGCATCCCCTCAGCTAACCTGCCTGACTGAAAGTGTACTTGTCAGAAAACCGATTCAGTTGCCTGTTGGCGCCACGTGGTTATATATTGTTTAATCACAGAGGCCTTGGCTTTATGCCAAGCAGCGACTTGCTGACTGCTATCTTTTGGGAAAGAAGTAAGACAAATTCATTCACGTCTGTCTCTTTTTCAGTTTCCTGGGCCAAATGAAAGCAAACGGTGTTTATGAACATCCCAAAGTGCTACAAAATATCCATCTTGGTGAAAATAAATACCATTTATTATTTAAATAATAATACCATTATTTATTTTCCCTTGAAAAACAGCATTTTGTGAAAGAAACTCTTATCCAGACATCTACCTCAGATAATTCTAGATGTTTCAAATGGCTCCCCTTTCTCAAGAGAGACTTGAGAAAGGTCAAGTTTTCTTTTCCACAACTTCTTCTGGGAGCTGGGCTCTGGCCCTGGACTGTGAGTCTCCATGCGGGCCAGGTGTTGCTGACATCGGGAACACGAGGAGCGGAGGGAAGCACACTTCCAGAAAGGCTGGGGGTATGTGGTAACCTCGCTCCCAAGGAATCCAAGGGACCGCAGGACCAGAGTCTGCTACCACTCTTGGTAGTAGTGTGGGTGGGTGTTTTCCTTCAGGGAGGGGATCCAGGAAGGGCCGAGTGCTCCTGCCCTGCCGCCTCCCAGGATGCTGGAGGCCTCTTACCCCAAGCCCTCCGCCAAGTTGTGAAAGCAAAGGAGAAATTCTTGAAGGAAATTTAACGTGCTAGTCCAGTGAATGCATGAATGACAAGAATGTGAAAGAGCCCGACTGCTGGTGTGGAGAAAGTCTGAGTGGCCTGGACGGAAGACGAAACCAGCCACAACATCCCCTTCAGCCAAAGCCTGTGCCAGACCAAGGCCCTCGCTCTCTTCAATGCTGGGAAGGCTGAGGGAGGTGAGGAAGCTGCAGAGGAAGGTCTGAAACCGCGAAGGCTGGTTCGTGAGCTTTCAGGCAAGAAGCCATCTCATCACTCAGAGAGCAAGGTGAAGCAGCCAGTGCCGATGAAGAAGCTGCAGCAAACCATCCAGAAGATCTGGCTAGGGTCGCTGATGAAGGTGGTGGCCCTAAACAGCATATTTTCAATGTAGGGGAAGCAGCTAGGCTCCTACTGGAAGAAGAGGCCATCCAGGACTTTCTCAGCCAGAGACCTTAAACTTTCAAAAGATGGGCTGGCTCTCTTGTTAGGGGCTGATGCAGCTGGTGACTTGAAGTTGAAGCCTATGGTCGTTCACTATTCCAGAAGTCCCAGGACCCTTAAGAATTATGCTAGGTCTACTCTGCCTGTGCTCTGTAAATGGAACCACAAAGCCTGGGTGATAGCACAGCTGTTGACAGCATGGTTTACTGAATATTTAAAGCCAACTGTCGAGACTTACTGCTCAGAAGAAAAGATTCCTTTCAAAATATTCCTGCTTATCGACAGTGTACCTGGTCACCCAGGACCTCTGATGGAGATGTCCGGTGAGATCAATGTTGTTTTCATGCCTGCTCACACAACGTCCATTCTGTGGCTAACGGATCAAGGGGTCATTTCAACTTTCAAGTCTTATTATTTAAGAAATAGATTTCGTAAGCCTAGAGCTTCCAGAGATAGTATTCCTCTGATGGATCTGGCCAAAGTCAACTGAAAACCTTCTGGGATGAATTCGCCATTCTACACGCCCTTCAGAACATTCCTGGTTCAGGGAAAGAGGTCAAAATATCAACATGAACAGGAATTTGAAAGAAGTTCATTTCCATGCTCATGGTATGTCCTTGAGGAGCTCAGGACTCCGGTGGAGGAAGGAATTGCGGATGTGGTGAAAACAGCAAGAGAACTAGAATCAAAAGTGGAGCCTGAAGATGTGGCTGAACCACTGTCATCTCATGGTACACTTGAACAGATGAGGAATTGCTTCTTATGGATGAGCAAAGACCATGGTTTCCTGAGATGGCACCAACTCCTGGGGAAGATGGCGTGAAGTCTGTTGAGATGACAACAGAGGATTTAGACCATGATGTAACTTGGTTGATCAAGCAGTGGCTTGAGAGGATGTGAGGGAGGGAGTGAGAGAGTGGACTCCAGTTTGAAAGAAGTTCCCGTGTGGGTAAAATTCTATCAAATAGCATCACGTGCTACAGAGAATTCATTTGTGAAAGGAAGAGTCAATCAATGCGGCAAACTTCACTGATGTCTTATTTTAAGAAACTGCCACAACCTGGGTGGCTCAGTGGGTTAAGCCTCTGCCTTCAGCTCAGGTCATGATCCCAGGGTCCTGGGATTGAGCCCCACATTGGGCTCTCTGCTCGGTGGGGAGCCTGCTTCCTCCTCTCTCTATACCTGCCTCTCTGCCTACTTATGATATTTGTCTGTCAAATAAATAAATAAAATCTTAAAAAAAAAAAAAAAAGAAATTGCCACAGCCATCCCAACTTTCAGCAACTAACACCTTGTTTAATCGGCAGTCATTGACATGAAGGTAAGACTCTCCACCAGCAAAAAGATTACTCACTGACAGCTCAGATGACGGTTAGCATTTTTTGGCACAAAAATTTATCTTAAAGTCTTTTAAATAAGGCCAGTAAATTGGTTTTTTTAAAAAAAGATTTTTTTATTTATTTGAGAGAGACTGAGAGTGCTGAGGGAGGAGCAGAGGAGGACAAGCAGACCCCATGCTGAGCGTGGAGCCTGACACAGAGCTTGACCTCATGACCCTGAGATCATGACCTGAGCTACAGTCAAGAGCTGGACATCTATCTGACTGAGCCATTCAGGCACCCCTGTACGTTGGTTGTTTTAACACAATGCTATCCCACAGTTAACAGACTACAATATAAACATAACTTTTACATGCACTGGGAAACCAAAAAATTCATTTGACTGGCTTTATTGCAATATCCACTTTATTGCAGTGGTCTGGAACAGAACCTGCAACGTCTCTGAGGTATGCCTATACCTATAACAATTTAAACTTATTGAAAAAACAAAACCAAAGACCTGAGGTGGGGGCATGGCCCAACACGTAGAATCAGTGCTGACGGTCACGGTTCCAGCTTTCTATCTCTTGCCCATGAGACCGCAGTTCCCAGAGTAGGGCCCTCTCAGAAATCCAGGGCCCACTGGGTCTACGAGGAGGTTTTGAAACCACATCCCAGCATGCTGACTGAAAGCAAGTGTGCTACCTGGCAGGGACATTTAGCACACAACCGTTCTCTCTTGCTGACATACTGCTCACCTAGTGACCACCTGGAGCTTTCCTCACTTGGTCCATCTTAGAACTAAGGCCCCACAACTTTCAAGGCCCTGAGCCAGCAGGGCCCTTCCGCACTGTGTTAGTCTGAGAGGGTCCCAGTAACAAATACCACAGACTGGGTGGTTTAAACAACAGAAACTCATTCAGTCACAGTTCCAGAGACTGGAAGTCTAAGATCAAGATGTCAACAAGGTTGGTTTCCTCTGGGACCTCTCTTCTTGGCTTATAGATGCCACCTTCTCCCTGCCTTCACATGGTCTTCCCTCTGGGTCTGCCTTTTTTAATAAAAACGCCAGTTATATTGGCCAATATAATTTCATTTTATCTTGTTTACTTCTTTAAGAGTCTCATTTCTAAATATGAATATATTATATGATATATATGATATGATATGGGGTGGGGTGGGGGTGGTTTAGGACTTCAGCATATGAATTTTAGAAGACGTAACTCAGCCCATAACAACCAGTTCCCCCCAGCAACCTCCTGATGACCCCAGTAGTGCCTTCCTTTTCATTGTCATTATACCCCAGATGACACCCTTAACTTTAGGAAAACTCCCAAAGGTGACCCGACGGGATCTTGAGACCTGCAGTCCTGACCAGCCCAGAGTGCCTAGATAAAAGACATGTACCCATTTTTCCCACCAAACAATGTTTCAAAAGTTGCCAATAATTCTAGTTCTGGAGATGGATGGGTAGTGACGGTCACATGAATGTACTCAATGCTGCAGAACTTTTAAACTCCAATATGATTAAGATGGTAAATTTCATCTTATGTATACTTTACCCAAAAAATCTTTTTTAAGTGTTAGAGATGATGAAAATTTAAGACCAGGTCCGCTAGGGGCGCCTGGGTGACCCATTCAGTTAAGTGTCTTACTTTCGATTTTGGCTCAGGTTATGATCTCAGGATTGTGGGATCAAGTCCAATTTTTGAGCTCTGAGCTCAGCCTAGAGTCTGCTTGAGATTCTCTCTCTCCTCCTACCCTTCCCCCTGTTCTCTCTCACTCTCTAAAATAAAAAAGAGAGAGAGAGAGAGAATGACCAGGCCCGCTAATTTAACACAGCAGCACAAAATGAACAAAAGGCTCCAGGCTTTTGGCCCTGTGAGCTTCCTCTTCCACTCGATTGCAGTTGCTTTTAAAAAATCGCCCAGTGCACCTGGCTGGCTCAGTAGGTAGAGCTTGAAACTTGATCTCAGGATGGTGAGCTCAAGCTCTGTGTTGGTTGTAGAGCTTACTTCAAAACAAAACAAAACAAAACAAAACAACTTCACCCTTCCTTACAAACCTTTAAGTGTCCCGTGTTGTTTACTCCACAGCTCCCCAAATCTGCATTCAGCACCAGAGGTAGACTGGGAAGGAGGAAAGAGCATGGCGTTGGAGTCCAGCAGTGCCTCAAAACTAGATCTGCTGAGAACCAGGCACGTGACCGGGACCAAGTTACTTCGGCTTCTCATCTGTAGAGATCACAATGTAATTGGGGTTTTATGAATACTAAACAAGGTAATGAGCGTGCTGACAAGCTAACTCTCCTTGAAAACAGAGAATTTTAAATTAATAAATGGACTTGCCAATTATTGATTCATTTAACAGCCTGAACACCACCATTCAAAATATCAAAATTTATATGCAAGTAGCTATATGTGTAATTTGAAATTCTAACTGGCAAACTTTGCTATTCATCTGAGAGGAAATGAAAGATGCTTCTCAGATGAATAAAATGTTGTCACATAATGCCTGTTAGTTACTTGGTTGGTCCCCAGTGAACCACACTGTCTAAGATTCATGCCCTAATAGAGTCTCCCACACTGACTCAGGGTTCGGCCATGAGACTAACTTTGGTCAATGGACCATTAGCAAGTATATTAAAAATGGAACCTTGCTTAGCACTCTCACAATGAGGTTTGTCTTCTTGAAATGTTTTCTCAGAGAGCAGTCACCATGCTGTGAGAAATCCCAAGCAGGGGTGCCTGGGTGGCTCAGTGGGTTAAGCCGCTGCCTTCGGCTCAGGTCATGATCTCAGGGTCCTGGGATCGAGCCCCACATCGGGCCCCCTGCTCAGCGGGGAGCCTGCTTCTCCCTCTCTCTCTGCCTGCCTCTCCATCTACTTGTGATTTCTCTCTGTCAAATAAATAAATAAAATCTTAAAAAAAAAAAAAAAGAAAGAAAGAAATCCCAAGCAGTCACACAGAGGGGCCCTTGGGAGGGAGGCCATTTTAGACCATCTACTCAACCCACCATCAGGTAAAACAGGCCTTCTGGTCAGCTGGCAGTGTTGTGAGAAATAATGGATTATTTTAAGCCCTTAAGTCAGGGCTGATTTGTTACCCAAGAGTGGATGGCTGAAACAATTCCTTTTCTTCTTCCCAATCTCATTTTGGTAATCACACAGAAATAAGAGAATTTGTGAGAGAGAGGACGTCTTCATGTTTAAGATCTCCAGCTATGGAAGCAGGCTTAACTTGTAATTTTGGTTTAACTGCTTAATTTAGCCATGTAGCCTTGGGAAGATTATTTAATTTCTCTAATCTTATCTGCAAAATGTGGGTAACACCTTCTCCAAGTGTCTTTAGTGGGCATTTACCAATAGAATGTGTATAAAAGGCTTAGGCTGCCTGAACACAGAGTAAGTGCTCAGTAAATGTCAACTACTATTATGAAATTGAATATACTGGCTGGTGCTTTTATTCTGAGAACTTTAGAACGAACCCAAAACGAAACAGGGGCAAAGTTTACCAGTTGAGAAATAGAGAGAAGCTTTAGCAGTTCAGAAGGCATTATCTGCCCGTAAGTTTTCCCCTCAGGAACAAAGACACTGAAGCCTATTACAGGCCTATAAGAAACATCACAAATTCTGTCTGCTTACAGACCCAAGAGAGTGCCCTACATTCTCAAGCCCTCCAAATCTTATCTAGGTCTCTTACCCAGAAGAGTATCAGGCAGCATGGCCTAAAAGCCAAGAGACTTACTAAGATTTACAGAATGTGCTGCCTTGAAGCTGCCAATTGTTATCTGAAATAAGAGCCAGATGTGGGTTCCTTATAAATGAAAGGGCTCCAACTTACCTCATTAGTTGAGGGAAACAAAGAAAGTCTGCAGGAATAGACTTTTCAGTGTGTGCCTGTTTTTCCCTCAGAAAGAGCTCATGGATGCTAATAGAGTGATAGCTCAGATTTCTGGTCCCCAAATTTCTTTACATTTCTATCTTTCTCACTGAGAAAGCCTCTCACTGAGGCTTTCCCCGCTAATGGTGCTCCAGTGATTGTGGTGGATTTCGGCAGTGCCTTCACACTTGGTTGGCTGCTGCAACCTTCTACCCTGACCCTGCCCCATATGGATATTAAAAGAGGAAGAAAAAAACCCAATCCTACCGCAAGCCCAATTGCCTTTTCCGTAAGTCTTTCCTGTCCAAAATTAAGGATAGTCACTGGGGCGCCTGGGTGGCTCATGGGTTCCAGCCTCTGCCTTCGGCTCAGGTCATGATCTCAGGGTCCTGGGATCGAGCCCCATATCGGGATCTCTGCTCATCAGGGAGCCTGCTTGCCCCTTCCCTCTCTGCTTGCCTCTCTGCCTACTTGTGATCTCTCTCTGTCAAATAAATAAATAAATAAATAAATCTTAAAAAAAAAAAATAAGGATGGTCACTCTATAAAGGCAATGCATGAACAGCTCGCCCATAAATGAACAGCTCTATTTAAGAAAATGTTTTTTTCTATAAATTGATGCATTATCCTTAGTTTTCCATTCATCATTAGAGGAAAATGGCTCCTACCAAGTTCTAACCAGAGAGAGCTAGTGTCCTGTTGAGCAATGTCTTCTCAAACTGGTAAATTAGGGCCCAGGAGGTAGGGTTGGGGGGGTTGTTGAAAGAGAATAGCTCCAAGATCAGAAAGTTCCCAAGTAGCTTTTCTCCCCAAGGGAAGAGTCCTAGCAGACATGAAATTCCATCCCTTCCAGAATGTTCACTCAACTCCTTCATGTAATAATCTATTATGTTAGCTTGAGTCAAGAACTATCAAGATAGAGACAGCAGTCCTCCTGAATAGCTTTTCCCCAAAAGGAGAAGTCATGTCAAGTATTTGTTCTGTTCTCACAGCCCTCATGAGTAACTATTGAGTATGAACTGGATGCTCAATAAACACTACAACAGACGAAAGTAATTCATGAGGGAGTATCAGGGCTAGTTTTGTGTCAACTTGACTGGATCATTTCAGTTTCCAGACATTTGGCTAACCATTCTTTCTCGGTGTGTCTGGGAGGGTGTCTCTGAATGAAATTAGCATTTGAATCAGTGGACTCATAAAGCAGATTGCACTCCTCAATTTGGGTGGTCCTTATCCAACCCCTTGAAGGCCCAAATAGAACATAATGGTGAGAAAGGGAGACTCTGCGCTCCCTTGGCCAGATTGGTGGGCTAAGACACATGATCTTCCCCTGTTGGACTGGGAACTGCTGGACACCATTGGCTCTCCTAGTCCTCAGGGGTTTGGGCTGGAGTGAACTGCACCACCAGCTCTCTTGGGTTTCCAGCAGACACTGGGGGACTACCCAGCCTCTGTAACCGTGAGAGCCAATTCATCACAGTACATATTCATAATATATAAAAATATTTTCATTTTATAAACATACGTTCTATTGGTTCCATGTCTCTGAAGAATCCAGGGAACTTTGTGGTGAAAATGGCGCAGAGCTTTAGAGGCAACATGCCAGGAGGAAGAAAATGCCAACCTTGAGCAATAGAAAATAAGACAAATATTTCTTCAATTATAAAAGATGAAAATAATCATCTTTGACCTCTGGTCATTTCCTCAGAAATGGGTGGGTCACACTTGGTGTTCTGCCAAGTAACTTAATTTGATTTATTAAGATGAATACAGCAGTAACTTTGCATCCAGAGTGTAACCTCTTCCCCTAATCTGGATTCTGAAGAATATGCTTGCAGGGGTCCCTCAGGTCCTCAAGTCCCAACAAATGACACTACAAGAATTTGAGCACAATCTTAGTTCCTTAAAAGGGATGCTTCTGGCATAGTTTGGATTTTTCTTTTTCTTTTTCTTTTTTTTTTTTTTTTGGTCAGTTGCTATGTTACCAGTTCCCTGCTCTAAACTTAAACTGTGTTGGTAATTTGTAGATCTTTCTTTCCTTCTCTATCTCTTTTCTTTTTTCTAGAAACCTCTTGACACTTGCTCCTTAAAGATCTACAGAAGTCTCTTTTCCTGTGCATATAAATTCATCAACTGAGTCTTTAAAAACCCCTTTTATATCAGATTTTTTATTTTTCCTCTTATATAGAAAATAGTTGAACATCATATTAACTGGCAGATGTAGTTTGAAAACACTAATCAACCCCAGATTATTCCAAAGAATGAACAGCAGTAAATCTTATTCCCAACTTCAATTGACACCTAAATTAGGTTCCTTATTACAATACTTCCTCTCAGTTGGCATGAATTCGTACAGACAATCAGAGGGACATACTGAAACAAAAATACTTCTGATATCCTGCTTGGGTTGGTGGTTTACATCATGTAGAGGCAGAGAATGGAGCCGCTGGAAACTTCTGGTGTTAACATTGTCAAGTTCAAAAGCAGCATGGAAGACTGTTCTAGGTCCACTGCTGTTCTACAGAGATTTAAGAAGCAGCTCATCGGGGCACCTGGGTGGCTCAGTGGGTTAAGCCTCTGCCTTCAGCTCAGGTCATGATCTCAGGGTCCTGGATTCGAGCCCCACATTGAGCTCTCTGCTCAGCAGGGAGCCTGCTTCCCCCCTCTCTCTCTGCCTGCCTCTCTACCTACTTGTGTTCTCTCTGTCAAATAAATAAATAAAATATTAAAAAAAAAAAAAAAAAGAATCAGCTCATCTATACACACACACACACACACACACACACAAATAACCTGCTGGGGTTTGGATTGAGATTGTATTGGATCTATATTGAATCTGTATATTGGGAATATGACGTCTTAATAATACTGAATCTCTTGACCCATGAACAAGGTATATATTATTATTTAGGTCTTCTTTATAATATTTTGTAGTTCTCATTGTACAGGCTTTTCACATTTTTTTGTCAGATGTATTTCTAAATACATTTTTTAAGCTATTATAAGTGTGGATTTTTAATTTCCGTTTCTAATTGCTGCTACATATACAAACATGATTTTTGTATGTTGCTTTATATCTTGCAACTTCGATAAAGTCACTTTTTAGTTCTAATAGATACTTGTAGACTCCATTGTACATTTTTTTCCATTGTGTATTTTCTACATGCCTGAAAATCATGTCATCTGTGAATAACGGCAATTTTATTTTTTCTTCCCAATCTGGATGTTCTTTCTTTCCTGCCCAATTGTGCAGTCTAGAATTTCCTATACAACATCTAGAATTTCCTATACAGACATCCCTACTTGTTCCTAATGTTAGGGGCAAAGTATGCAATCTTTTACAACTAAGTATGATGTTAACTCTAGGGTTTTTATAGATGCCCTTTATCAAACTGGGGAAGTTCCCTTTACTCCTAGTTTGCCTGAGTTTTTCTCAGCAATAGAGGATCAGTTTTGTCAGATGATTTTTCTATATTGAGATGATTATGTGACTGCTAAAGCAAGCCTGCATTCTCAGGATAAATCCCGTGACCACGATACATTATCTTTTTATTATATCATAGGATTCAATTTACTAAACTTTTCCTTAGAATTGTTGTACCTGTATTTATGTGGAATATTGCCTTGTAGCTTTTCTTGTAATAGGTTTGTCTGGCTAGGGTACCAGGATAATTTTGGTCCAAGAGTTATGACGGCCTCACAGAATGAATTGGAAACTATTGCCACTTGGATTTTTTAGAAGTTTGTGTAGAATTGGTATTATCTCTTCTGAAGTTTCTAAAGCCACCTGGGCCTGGATTTTTGTATAATTAGGTTTTAAAACTACAATTTCAATTTTTAAAAATATTTTTGAGATAGATTTTATTAGAGAGAGAGAGAGCGTGCATGCATGTGTGCAAGCCCACACAAACAGGGGGAAGGGGCAAAAAGAGAGGGAGAAACGGACTCCCCGTTGAGCAGGGAGCTCAATGTGGGGCTCAATTGCCAGTACCCTGCAATCATGACCTCAGCCAAAAGGAGACAATCAGTTGAGTCACCCAGGTGCCTGTTCAGTTTCTTTTGTAGGGCTGTTCAGGTTATCTTTTTAGTGAGCTCTGGTAATTTCTACCTTTGCATTTATTGGCATAAAGGTGCTCCTAATAGTCCTTTTATCTGTAGTGATGTTACTTCTCTCTTTCTCTCTCTCTCTATATATAAATATATAAATAATCATTCCTTGACCATTTGTCTTTCTTTTTTCCCTCACCAATCTGGCTGGAGACTTAACAATTTTATTGGTCTCCCCCCCCCCCGCAAAGAACAAGCTTTGGATTCACTGATTGTTCTCTTTGTTTTTGTCTTTGTCTCTGATCTTTATTCTTCCTCTTCAAGCTCTGCTTACCTTGAACTTAATTTGCTCTTCTTTTTCTAGTTTCTTAAACTGGAAACTCAGGTTACTGATTTGAGACCTTCCTTCCTAGTATAGTTATTTAATACTATGAGTTTCCCTCTCAGTACTGCTTTAGTGACAGCCCATTTTTCTTATTCATTTCAAATTACTTTCTACTTTCTCTTTAGATTTCTTTGACTTGTTTCCAAATATTTAAGGATTGCCAAGGATCTCTCTGTTACTGATTTCTAACATAATTCCTCTGTGGTCAAAGAACACACTTGGTATGATGAATACCTTCAAATCTGAGATTTTTTAATGAGCCACAGTGTGGTCTATCATCATAAATATTCCACATGCACTCTTGTGTTCTGCTGTTGTAGGGTGGAATGTTCTATAAATACTAACCAGGTCAAACTGGCTGTTTTACCACTGTTCAAACAGACTATATTTTTGTTCTGCCAACATTCTCCCTCAGTTTTAGAAAGTAGATACTAAAATTTGTCCATTTTTTCCTTGCAGTGTGATCAGCTTTTGCCATCATTCGGGGCTGCTGTCAGGTACATTCATTAACTGACCCTGTATCAGTATGACATAAGCCCTAATCCGTTAGTATTTTCTGCTCTGAAATCTATTTTGTTATTAACATACCCATTCCAGCTTTCTTTTGACTAGTGGTAGCATGAGGTATCTTTTTCTATTCTTTTGCTTTTAACCTACTTGTATCTTTACAGTACCTTTCTTGAAGGCAGTGTTCTTTTAAATCCAATCTGACAATAGCTGCCTTTTAATTGGAGCATTTAGACTATTCACATTAATATTATTACTATTATTAATGGGACTATTGATATGGTTAGGTTTGAGTCTGTCATCTTGCTATTTTCCATTCATCCCAATTGTCCTCTACTCTTTTACCTCTTTTCCTTTAATTTTTCAAATTAATCAATTTTTTATTACATTTTATCTCATTAGTTTCATAACTATAATTTTTAGGTTATTTTAGTGGTTTGCTTTAGGGTTTATAAACTGTAACTTATCACAGTCTACATTTAAATGATAGTATCTCATTTCGGGTACAGTACAAGAACCTTACAAAAAGTATACTTACTGTGTACTTCTTCCCTTCTATTAAGCTATTCTTGTCATCCATTTTGCTTTTACATATATTATAAAGTTAACACCACTTTTCTGTAATTTGTTTAAGCAATTATCTTTAAAGAGGTTTAAATAATAATAAATCATACATTAACCCATACTGTTACATGCTCTTCATCCCTTTGTGTAGATCTAGATTTCCATCTGGTAGCATTTTCCTTCTGCCTGAAGAGCACCCTCTAATTTTTTTCGTAATGCGTATCTGCTGGTGATAAAGCCTTTTCCAAGTCTGAGAACATTTTTATTTCTTCTTTTCTCCGTGGTACCCAGAGTCTATGTTAGCTATGTTATGTTAGTCAATGCACTCAACTTTCAATTATGGTGTTCCTTATTCCTAGATTTCCACTTGGTACTTTTCTCAATCTGCTTGGCTGTTTTTACAATCATGCTCTTTTATGTCCCTTATTTCTTCACACTTGATTTTAGCCAAAAGGCTGAGAAGTGGTTCTCCCTTATTTCTTTAAATATAAAACATACTTTATACTATGTCTGGTAAGTCTTAATAGCTTAGCTCTTTGTAGGCCTGCTTCTCCCATCCATCGTTTCTGCTGGCTCTTGTCTATCTATTGATGTGTGATTTCTGATTGTGAACTTATATTCCTTGAAACTATTTCTGAGTTCCTCCAAAGACAGTACATTTTGCTTCTGTTAGTCACCTGGAGGACAATAAAAACCTGATATCACTTTAAATTTCTGGTGTGAGACTTTTCTTAGACTACCTATATTCAAACAAGCCAGCTTCAGGGGTGCTGGTGGCAAAATACACATATACATTCAGGGGACGTGGAGATGTATTCTCTCAGGATAGGCGATCTTCCCTGCTATCTAGGGGGAGTGAGGGGACACACAAGGGAACTGGAGAGGGAGGAGGCAGGCAGATGTATTCATAGTTCACTCTTACAGTAAGTCTATCTTTTTGGGTCTGAGCATCAGGAAATCTATTACTCCTCCCACCTTGGGCAGGCCCTAAGCTTTGTCTGCTATGCTACTGCCCCTTTCCCAACCCAGATGACGAAAAACAAAGTTTAACTAGGTATTTGGCAAATGTCCTAAGGGTAAAAAGTGGCCCCTGTGTCTTAATTACCTCTTTGTACTTCCACTTCCATTTAAAATTTTTTGAGACTTATTATGTAGCTCACTGATCCATTTTAAAAAATGGCTCTTGATATGTATTCCAAAAGTTTTAGTTGTCCTCAGCTGGACCTTATCAGCCATAGTGATGGAGGAAAAAGTCTTTTAACTTGTTCTTTGTAGTACACAGTATCCAAAAACCCCTCTCTTGATCCAGAGGCAAGAGTGAGAACACATACTTAGGAACCAGCCGGCCCAAGGTCAGGTCTCAGACTCACAAGCACTGTGACCTTGGTAGCTCATTTATACTCTGTGCTATTGGTGCAAGAAATAAAGGAGGTAATATCAGCACTTAAAGCAGGGCTGGCTCTGAGAAGTATGCTATAAGGACTTATTATTATTATGTGAACAAGCTGTAATCCCACACCTGAGTAACAGCACACATCTTATCCAATGGTCGAAGAGCATCTGTTCCCTGGCTATCCTAGTCTACTCTACCATGCAGTAACCCTACACCTCTGTACTTACAGCAACAATGACCAGGAGTAATCAACTATGGGCTACTCACTGGATGTCAATCCCAGATACACTCACAGGATGGGCCCTAAGTCAAGAGCAGAACGCTAATGAATGCTGATCTAAGAAACGCCATCATCATACAAACCTGAGTGAACACACAGTCCTTTACCATTAACACAATCTGAAAGGAAGCACGAACATAAACAAACATGATTTTAAGTTTTGTATTTTTCACGGTGGACAGTCATCATTCGCCCCAACAGCCATCTGAAGCCAATAGTCCTGATTGTTAAAAATCACAAAGTTGTATAAATGTTCTCCTCCTTTTCGAAAGCCATGTTCATTTTCTCTCCAGGAAACAGGACTGTCTGCAAAGCCTTGTACTGACAATGTAACCCAAGGAGCTAACTTGGGCTCATCAAAGTAGTGACTGAAAAAGAAAGATAATTCTTAACAAACAGGAAGGACTAGGAATGTTCACATTTTTTTTTTTTTTTTTACTTATTCAGGATAAGTGATACTTCTGATATTCCAATGAAGCTTAGACCTTAGATTTTATTTAGAATTAAGAGATACAAACTACATTCCTGATCCTATGTGGTATATTCAGTAAATGTTCACCAATTACAGAATGCACAAAACCAACTTTAGCGGTTCCTATGCTCACTGCGGACCATAAGATTCAAAGAGAAAAACAAAACAAAACAAAACCACAAAGTGTATAGGAATAATTTCTTGCCATCTGTTAACTTAAACAATGCAGAATAATTTACTGAATTAAAAAAAAATCTGACTTTATTATTAGGGAAAATAAAAGTATTAAACTATTAAATGAAAAAGGGTATTAGGATTAAGAAAGAAAACCCTCAAGATTTTAAAAAGTGAAGACTGCTGGGTGTCTGGGTGGCTCAGCTGGTTAAGCATCCAACTCTCGATCTCAGTTCAGGCCTTGATCTGAGGGTCATGAGTTCGAGCCTGGCGTTGGGCTTATTTAAAAAAAAAAAAAACAACAAAGTGAAGACTGAGAAGGCATTATGTTTGCTTCATGGTCTTTTCATTATGGGATCTGAGTTTCCTGATGTTAGATAAAATGTAGCATTTACAGAGTACCTTCTCATGCCTTGTCCAATCCCTGGCACCTTAATGACATCTAGCACTTCACAGGATGTTAGTGCAGAACAGATCTTAGACATGATCTGGATTAAAAAATGGTCAAGTGTTTTCAAAATAAAACATCTGCAGAACTCTAACATTTAAACAGATTATAATGTGTTCCATAGAGTACTGCTGTTTTCTTAAGTGATGTTAAAACTTCCGGAGCATGACAAGAAAAATGAATAGCCTATTTTTTAAGCAGCTGAGTTAAACTCTGCTCACTGTCTTTTCATAAGGACAAGTACTTGGCAACAGCATATTCCTATCGCCAAGGATAATTACATCATTTAAGATGATAATGTTACCACACTGTGAGCCCAAGCAAGGAAAAAGGGGGTACGTGTGTGAAACAACACTGCTTGGAACAGTAGCACCGCCCCTAAAATGTCAGGTGGGCACAGACAACCAAGATATAAAAGGCAAAAAGCATTCTCACCGCAACTGTTCCAAAAGCAGACAGATCTTCTCTGGAAGTATGAAACCCGTGATTGTACACAAATAAGCTTTGGCAACCACTGTGCTTGGCTGAGGACAGCAATAGGTGGATATGAAGTTATGAGGCTCGTTATTTCTGTCTCACACACACACACAAAAAGAAAAAAAAGAAAATATATTTACTTCTGCTGTATGATTCGTTTTCAAAGTATAGGCCACTGTGAAGAAGAAGAAGCCAGCCAGAGCCCGAGCCCGCCACCCAGGAGCTGCTACGCACAGTTCTGTGTGACTGAAGACGGCACCTAGCCAGTCCAGAAGCTCAGGAGCACTGCAGGCCGCCTCTGGCTCCCCCTGGAGTGCGCTGCTCCGCAGGACCGGGCACTGCAGCTCTGTCACTGTGCTCAGGGCTATTTTTGGCTGATGCTCCTGAATTCGGTAACTGGAAAAGTGTGACATCACCGTTGATTCTTCTGCACCTTAAAACACACAAGGTCATCTGCATCCTGAAAGCAAGTTCAGTGAATCCCTGAAACCGCCCCATTCCCCGCTGAGAGTTCCAGGGAGAAGGTGAGATTAAGTAACACAGAAGGGAGTTGCGCAAAGCTGTATTCAAATTAAAATAATTTAAGTTGCTTTGGGTTCCTTGTGCCAAAGTTCTGTAAACATTCATTTCCTTTCCCTTTTCCTGGAAAAGCATAATCCTTTCAGATTCAACCCCATATTAGTTTCAGCATTTGCTCTAATAAGAAAATTCTGACTTACTGAATAAAAAAAGCGCTTCTTGTGGCTAAATAAAATTAAGTGAGTTCACTATAGACAGAGGAGTGTATTTGCATAATCTCTGTAAAGTTCCACAGGAGGAACTCAAAGAATCTCATTTAAGCTTATCTTTGAAAACCCAGTAATATCCAACTTATCTTCAAGGATTTTCCAATAGCCTTGGAAGACAGATATAGTGGCCCCTAGGGAGCAAAAGGCTTCTTCGTGTCCAGTGTAAAAGAAATAATCTGCTCTCCTCACCCTCCACCCCAGAGCGAAGGCCAGCAGGCTTACTGGCCAGGATAAAAGACTGGAGTTCCTGCAGCTCGAGATCCCTCTGCTGTAACACAGCCCACAGCATGTGTGGTATCCCCTGGCCCACTGTGTCACCCTGTGGGTAGTGGGACCTGGTGCGTTAGTGTGAGTGGAGACTATGGCCAGGGCCACTACTGTGAGTAATTAAATCCCAAGTCTTATGCCTTCTGCCAGCATCCATGAGACCTTACAGGCTAACTACTTAGCTTACAAGTGAGGAAAATCTCGGACTTTCCCCAGTTTTTGACAAGCCCTTAGAATAATTGGTGCTTTAGGAACCCAGCTCTCCAGAACCGAAAGCACACATGGTCCTCAATGAAGACTTTGTGCAACTGAAATGTCCATCAGTCTGTCCTGTATCTCTACCCTAAGGAGGAGATGCCCTGAAGCATTATAGACTGAGGACTCAGGCTAGCAGCCTGGAGCACCCAGTGACCAGAAACGTCCCACGAAGAGCGGATGGACAGGCATATTTCCCAAACTGACCTACATGCCTCCCTGTCCTCCAAAACCGAGTACGACACCATCACAACTATGATCCTCTAACTCCTTACAATCTTGTGACGGACCAAAGCTACACTCTAAAAGGAGCAAGGCACATGGCAGTTGTCAGTACGTCACCACATCTGGTGACCAAACACCCCACTAAATTTCATCTTCGAATCAATTCCAAGTGACAACAAATTTCATTTGACATTTAATGGTATGCCTGACTTTGACCCTAAAATAATCAACAGTTTGTGTTTATAATTCGTGCTATTTTAAAACATACCACCCAAGGCTGTTTGAGGTAAGGTGCAGGAAGGGAGGGGAGAAACAGTAAAAAAGTTAGCTGCATCAACACATAACCCAGGGAGATGAAGGAAGATGGCTGCCTGCCTCGATCATCCCGAGCTTCGGCTCCCGGGGATGCCAGGGGGCCAGAAGCAGCTTCCCGAATAATATTTACGCACATATGTACCCAATATCCTAGACCACAGGGATGAATCACAATTCAATTCTCCATTATTCCCCTTTAATTAACAATTAGATTTCAAAATCACTGTTCTGTTCCATATTTTTCCATACCTGTATGATGCCAAGCCAAAAGAAAATCAAATTTCAATGGCTTCTTTTCTTTGAAGGACCAAGATATTCTTTCATACTTCTTAGAATTCAGGTTAAAGGATAAATCCATCAAATCAATGGAAACAACTTAAAAAAATGGAAAGAGGAATAAACAGTTCATTCATATATACACAGCCTACACTGTGGAAAAAGGGCTGTAATCAAAAGCATCCGAATTTTTGGAAATTTTACAAATAGCAAAAATTATTTTGTTCGTGCAGTCCTTTGGTTTACCAAATCAAAACACTGCCTCTCCTGGGCATTTCTAGCATTGACAGTCACAATAGCTGTTTTAAGTTCATACTTTTCTGAGGTCAAAGCCCAAGGGCAGAGGTCCCTGGAAGGTCAACCCTAATCTACCTATGGTTGTGACAGCTTCAGTCGCTCATGTTCAAGCTGGACACCATCAGCAGAACCGTAGCTCTTCACTCACGGGGCTATCTCTACTAGTAATCATAAAAGCTTGACAAAAGTAAATTCATTATTAAGAATAAGCTGTAGACTCTTATCTTGGGTTCATTACTTTAATTTTTACCCCCCCAAATATATGAATTGAATGGACCATTCCAATTCTGTGATCCTTATTAGAGGCAGCCCACAGCCAAAGAGAAACAGAAGAGCGATCTTATTCCTTCCAAAGCTCAACCGAGAGCCCCATGGGGCAGAAGTTCTAAAGACAAGAAGAGGCCATATTCCTTCTGAACAAAGAGAAGAGCAGCAATTCAAACATTTAAACTTAAATTGCTACAGGAAGATTACTGACTTGTTGGAAACTGATAGGAGCATAATACTTACTAAATTTCATGACTTTTCTGCCAGAATACTTAGATGGACGACCTTGAAGACCAGTTTCTTCATAAGTATCTTTATCCAGTGATAAAATTAATTTCCCTGTAAATCAAATAATCCTCATAAAAGAGATAATAAAATATGATGTGTTCTCTTACTAAAAGAAAGCACAGCCAATTGAGCAGTTAAATATGAGGATAATAAACTGCACACAAGAATCGTCTTTATGATACAAGGAGATTACTTATACATACATCCTATTTATGTACAAGAATATTTTTAACATATTATACATACAAGGATATTATTTATGACAGTGAAAACAGAAATTATCTAAATTTTTATTAAAGAACAAATAGTTAAACCATGGTATACCTCTTCACTAGAATAGCTTCAAAATATTAAAAAAAAGTCAGTCAGAACTATTTGCCCCTGATATGGAAAGATGTCTGTGACATATTAAGAAAACAGAAAATTGAGAAACGATGTAGTACAATGTGATTTATGTTTAAAGAAAAAAAAAAAAAAAAGACCCAGAGGCACCTGGGTGGCTCAGTGGGGTAAGCCTCTGCCTTTGGCTCAGGTCATGATCTCAGGGTCCTAGCCAGGCATCAGGCTCTCTGCTCAGCAGGGAGCCTGCTTCCCCCACACTCCCTGCCTGCCTCTCTGCCTACTTTTGATCTCTCTCTCTGTGTCAAATAAATAAAATCTTTGAAAAAAAAATAATAAGCTTTATGTGTGTTTATAAATTTATAGAAAATGTCAAGAAAAATAAAAACCAACCTGTTAAAAACAGTTCATTCTAAGAAGGGGTGTGAGTGAATCATCAGGAGATTTGACTTTTTTAATTTTTTTTTTTAAACAGTATTTTTTTTTAAATTAAAGAAAGAAAAAATGAGTGTTGTTACCGTTTGGCAGGAGGGCAACAGTATTATCTTCATCAATATTTGTATTGTATGTTAGTGCATAGAACGAACCTGTAAGAGAAAGCCCAGACAATAAATTAAGAAAGAAAGAAAGAAAAAAAAATCACACCTGCAAAAAGTTAGTGGATTCTCTTCACACGATAAGGTATCTTCCAGGTGAGTAAGGGTCAATATCCACCACGGCTCCATCTCCCTCAATAAACCTAAAACCTGGGGCGTCTGGGTGGCTCAGATGGTTAAGTGTCTGCCTTTGGCTCAGGTCGTGATCCCAGGGCCCTGGGATCGAGCTCCATGTCCGGCTCTCTGCTCAGTGGGGAGTCTGCTTCTCCCTCTCCCCGCTCGTGTTCTCGCTCTCAAATGAATAAATAACATCTATAAATAAATAAATAACCCTAAAACCTGCCAAGGCTGAGCTGGAGGACACAGAGGCCACCCTCCAGCTAGTTCATACCGCCACCCAGGGCCTATTTGTGCCAGGTGACTACCATCAAGCAGGAAATGGACTCGGGGTGCGGTGTGTGTCTCTGGGGGTGCTAGCAGAGAGGCACAAAGTAGAATACTAGGTGAGTGCAAGCACCTGAGAGGAAGACTTCCAGGTAAAGATTCAAAATGTGCCGTGACCTCATGTGAGGTTAGGAAAGCAGTCTCTGTGAACCTCAGTTTTCTTCATCTGTAAAATGGGGATCACAGGCCTAACTCACAGAGCTGTTGCAAGAGTTCAACTGGTTAAGACATGTGAAAGGGTTCCTAACAGCCAGAGGCCGCATTATTAACAAAGTAGCGCCCAACTTCAAAACAGATGAAAGGAATGAAGTTGACGGGACCAAAGACAACACGGCCAGCTGCCCCCGAAAGAGAGGGACCGCAAGTAACTGGATTGTTCACAGCTCCCTGCAGAAGACGAACGTGGGGCCTACAGCAAGAGAAGGGGCGTGCTTACTTTTAAGTTTAGTGACTTAAGTAGTGAGGGGGGAAATCCCTAAAGACAGTCTGAAATACAGTTTCAAACAAGTGCTCCCTAGGAAACAAGGGGAACAAAGCAACCAACCCAGCAGATACGAATGGAAATGGGGTGCGCAGAGAGCGTCAGAGCCACAAACGAAGCAGGAGACAGGGCACCATAAGGAGCACACCACCTGGTGACCCAGCTGCTATGAGAGCATCAGGAGATGAACCTTTCCAGGCGGCTGAGGGGTGGGACTGCTGGGAACACAGCGGTCTTGTGGCCACGCACCGGACAGCCGTGTATGCAAACACACAGCTCCCAAGGCTCTCTCCTCTCCCTGAATCCTTGTTTTAAGATGAGGGGATACCTTTAAGTTACAACCTCCCTGAGCCACACTCATGGGCGAGTGTCATCAGAAAGCACCACCTAAAGAGAGCAGGAGAGGGCACCTGGGTGGCTCAGTGGGTTAAAGCCTCTACCTTCAGCTCAGGTCATGATCTCAGGGTCCTGGGATGGAGCCCTGCATCAGGCTCTCTGCTTGGTAGTGAGCCTGCTTCCTCCTCCTCTCTCTCTCTGCCTGCCTCTCTGCCTAATCTCTGTCTGTCAAATATATAAATAAAATCTTTAAAAAATAAAAAAATAAAAATAAAGAGAGCAGGAGAGAAAGTAGGGGGAGGATACTTAGGGAGGGGGAATGATGCCTACACTTGACCAAACAGACTATCTCTAGGGAGTCCTACTTGGAGCCCTAGGATCGTGATGTGATCTGACTATACTTCTTCCTCACCTTACCACATTCAGAGACACGACAAGGTTTTTCTTACCTTTCTTCACAAAGGAGTGGATGAATTCATGTGTAATTAACTCATGAAGAGGTAAGTTCTTCACAAAGTAATAAGGTCCAGTTTCCATGACTAGGTTTTTCAGTTCTTTTGACAGTATCCCACATTCAGGAATCAGAAATGAAACCTATTGGATGGTGTAACATAAACCAGTCTTATTTTCATGTAGACCAGCCTCCAGCTTTTAAGGATGCTATAACATATGAAGGCTGCGAAGTTTCCCCCACAGGTTTCTATAAAACTTTTTTTTTTTTTAAAGATTTTATTTCTTTATTTGACAGAGATCACAAGCAGGCAGAGAGGCAGGCAGAGAGTGAGAGACGGAAGGAGACTCCCCGATGAGCAGAGAGCCCGATAGGGGGGTTGATCCCAGGACCTTGAGATCATGACCTGAGCTGAAGGCAGAGGATTTAACCCACTGAGCCACCCAGGCGCCCCTCTATAAGACTTTTAAGTTAATTTACCAGTCTCAGGAAAAGAGAAATCTGACAATTCACGTTTTTCATTTCTGTATTCAAACATAGGAAAGCTAAAGAAGCAAAAAATAAAAAAATTTTAAAATAATTTAAAAATTAATGGAAAGCTCTTGTTTGCATTTCACCTTCTGCAAATAAACCGTATGTTTTATATCCTCTCCACTGCTCTAAAATTGATTTTTAGGGAAATAGGGTACAATGGAATATCCTTAGATTTGTTTAACCTGGTACGAGGCTGAAATCAAAGGGACTGTCCCTTAGGGCACAAGGAAATCAGGGACAGCAAGAGGCTCCTCGGACGCGCAGAAGTGGTCGGTGCTGTTTCTACTTTCTCGACAGAAAAATTCGACAGATCAGCCTGGGCAAGGTAAGATACACACCAGACTGCTGCCTGGGATGAGCTTTCCACCTAAAGCAAAGATGTTAAACCTGAACGGCTTCCAGGGTTACCCGCGTGCTCCCCGCCTTGCAAAGCACTCTCCCGAAGCTCACACACCAGTCTGTTCCTGAGGGACCCGCGTCCCCACTTGCGCCTCTGAGAAACTGCCACGCCAGTCAGGCCTGGGTGGAGGGAGATGAGGCTGATGAATCGCGAGTGTAAGAGGCTTACACCGTCTCCAGGCTGAGTTTTTGGAGACCTCACCACTTCAGTGGGTCGGTGAAACCGAGCCATAGGACACTTGACTGGCATCTGGTTATTCTCTTCCCTCGCCGGCCGCTAGATAATTAACCTCACCGACGCCTCAGCTTACACCAAGCGCCCCCACGAGGACGCCACTTTGACGAAGCACCAGCCCCCGTCAGCTCCCGGCAAAGCTCTGAAGTTGCGCTCGCAAGCAGGGCCACCGCCGCGCATTTCTACGCAAAGCTGCCGAGCTGGCGCGCTTCGGCCGGGAACCACAGAAGACAGCAGGCGAGGTGGAAACTCTGCCAGCCCTAAACCTAGCTCCCCTAAATGGTTTAGGAAAGCACGTGCTTCCGGGGTCTCTGCTGGCAAGACGCTCCCACGAGGAGAGAGAAAGAATCAAGAGGCAGGGAGGGGGGCCGAGTCCGGCCCCGATTTCCCGCCATCCCGCGGGTCCACGGCGCACCCATCACTCGCTCTATAACTCCCAGGGTCGTCCCCCACTCTCACTTCCCACCAGCTCCACCAGCGGCAGGATCAAAGCAACAGCAGCGGTTTGGTATCCGCCAGAGGCACGCCGCCGAGGCCCTCCCCACAGAGGAGAGGACCCTGCCCCCGCCCCCGGCGCATCCTGGGAGTTGTAGTCCTGCAGATCCGTGAGCGACCAGCTCGGAACAGTGACGAGACTACAATTCCCAATATGCCTGGCGAGGAGCCCCGCCCCACTGCGCGGGGAGGGCGGGCCCGCGGCTCCGCCAAACGGGACCTTCCCCAAACCTCTCCAGCTCCCGGAGATGAAGCGATGCATGAGGGGCCCACAGAGGCCGAACTCACCCTGTAGTTGTGATAGTGCGTCTCCACAAGATGCCGGTGGCGCGACTTGTCATGGCCGAAGTTGGATTTCTCGCAGACCAGCAAGTGCCGGGGGACTTCCCGCAGCCGGCGCAGAGTAGCCATGCTCTCTCCCTGGCTCCGGCTCTGGGCGAGCTCGGCGCGTCCCGCCCCGCCCCGCGTCCCGCCCCGCCCCGCCCCGCGTCCCGCCCCGCCCCGCGAGCATGCGCAGTGCGGCGGCGCCGAGCAGGTTGAGGTGGCCCGGGCTCTTGTTCTGGCCAGAAGTGAGGCGAGCCCTTAGTTTAGAAACTTTAGCAGAAGCCTGCCATCGGTACCTAAAACGGCATATTCATTACCTGAAATGGAAATACCTGGCACCTGGAAACCTGGAACTTGCCTTTTCAAACCCATCTTTCTCGCCTTGCCCTCCCTTGCTGCTGTCTCTTGCCGTAAATCCTTCTTCTGGTCCTTCCCAAAAGAGTAAGGAACTCTGTGCAGGAAGAGAATACACAGTTTCTGTTGTCTGCCCTACAAGGACTAAGGCTCCTTCAGAACCACTTTAAGATCCCTTCTTAAAAGTCCATCCGAACGGTTACTGGGGGTTGCAGTGAGAATTCATTTTTCCATAATTTTCCTGATCAGGGACTGCGTTCGTGCGTGCATCTCAAACTGGAGTGTGCACAGACCCGCTTCTGGGCAGCATGGAAGCAAAACAGCCGACTGTAGCACAACTTTCTGGAACACCAGTTTTACTATAAGACTTGAAATAACCAAAGTTAAGTAATTTATAAGGTAAGCATTTAAGAATTTTAAACAGACAAGGCTGGGAAGTCTTCTGCCAGGTAATGTCAGTCACCTGTGCCTGGAATGTCAGCCTTTCTCTGAGAAAACTAAGAAAAACATATTTCCCGTTATTTTAAATGGGAAAAATTATAAGAAGTAGTTCAATTGAAAATTTCTTCCGATTTTCTAAATCACAGTATGGTATCTAGGTATGTTACAGCTGTCATATTAGGATATAAAATGCTTAAAACATTACTCCTTGGTAACCTCAACCTGAAGTAGCAGTGGCCTCTCTTAGATGATCATCAGATGTGTACACCTTTGTTAATACTCCAAATTTTGGAAAGTGACTGGTGTGATTTTTTGGCCTACTGATTGCATTTGGAACCAATGTAAAGGTTTTCTTGCAAGCCATTTCATTTAAAGTGTTTTATTAAGGGGGCACCTGTGTGGCTCAGTGGGTTGAGCCTCTGCCTTCGGTCAGGTTATGATCTCAGGGTCCTGGGATCGAGTCCCGCATCTGGCTCTCTGCTCAGCAGGGAGCCTGCTTCCTCCTCTCTCTCTCTCTCTCTCTCTGCCTGCTTGTGATCTGTCAAATAAAATCTTTTAAAAAATGTTTTATTAAATAGTTCTGAAAACTCAATATAAATTATATCAGCTGAAAACACACAGGTGACCAGCCACTAGACAGTTTGGGCATTCCTAACTCAAGTGTCTTCAAGGGAGAACAGTACTTGAGGATATGTTCTGGGGTCGGGTGTGCCTGTATTATGAAACAGAAGGCAAAAATCTCGTTTATTTTAAAGACTAAAGCTGTAGCTTCAAGTAAATTTGGGACTTAAGACCTTTCAGCCTACCCTCACGGTGTTTTGGAGTTCTGTCTGTAATGAACCATTCATTTCTCCTTGCCTGCTGGGTCATTTCTATCAGTATACACACATGCCTTAATGTTGTGCATTAAGCAGAACACCTCTTTTGTCCCTGAATTCCTCTTCATTCTCATCATTGTGTTTCTCTGCTCGATTAGAGCCTCCTCTCTGTGCATTGTCTCCTGAGCCCATTCTGTTCTAGCTTTCCTCTGCACTACTTCACTGACTTGGCTTTTATCAAGGTCACCAATGATTTCCATTTTTGCCAAATTCGAGGCCAAGTTTCTGTTCTTATCTCTGTGTTTTAGATGCACTTGATACAGATGATACAGTCGAACGCTTCTTCCTTTGTATTAACTATATCTTCTTTTTTCTGTATTATACTCCAGTGCTCTGGCATCTGGGGCCTCACTGACCAGGGTGAGACTGGCCCTTCCAGGGTTAGCTAATTCCTAAAGATAGCAAATAACTTGTGCAGTGAGCATGTCTTTCATTCACAAACCAACTAATCTGGAGTTGACACCCTGAAATACCTCTTCTGTGAATTGTCACACTCTTCCCCTGTCTAATAACCCTAGGGCCGGGTACTAGATAACTGGGGATAGTCTACATTCCAAAGCCCATAGAAATTCTTCAAACGAGCCAATCCTAAACATACCTCGTCTGTTCACCCTGCCTCACCCATCCCTTCCCATAATAAAAGCTCTGAGGGATACTCTCCCCTCACTCCCCCTGCCTCCTGACCAAGCCAGATGCACTTGGCTTCCTGTGTTCACTCTGCATGGCCTGCCGTTCCTCCCGATTCTAGGGAAATGTAAGTAAAAACTTCATCCTTTAGGACAGTCATTTGCCGTACCTGCTAGAACAAGTCCCTGGTTACGTGTGAAAACGTTCCTTGAAACACTTACCTCTGGAGTTTTGAGCACCTCCCTGCTCCTGGGCTCCCTCCCGTCTGACTCTACCTTCCTCCCCCTCCTCTAGATCTCTGGTGATCCTTACCCTCCACCCGTCTCTTTCCTGCCCTCTCGTCTCAGAGTGATCCCAGGTGGGCTCACAGCTTTCAGTACCGTCTGTCTCCTGAGAGCCACCAGGCTTGGGTGCTCATCCATGGGGCGGAGGGCGGGGGCGCCCAGGCGTCGTTCCTGACTCTTCTTCCCATCTCACCCCATAGGTGATCCCACCGCAGGTCTGTGGCTTCTTGGTTCTGCCTGCAGCCCGCATCACGGTTACACTCTCTTGTGGCTGCATTTCCAGTTCCAGCCGCCTTCCCCTCTCCTCTCTCCGTCCACTGCCAACCACAGGCTCCTCCTACCCACCTCCCGGCTTCCCGTTTTGCCCTCCTGCAGCCTCTTCACTCAGCATCCAGGCTGACTTCTCAAAAACTTGGAAAATGTGATACAGACATAGTTCATTTTGTTGCACTTCACTTTACTGTGCTTTGCAGATACTGTGTTTTTAATAAATTGAAGTTTGTGGCAACCCTGTGTCGAGGAACTCTATTGGTGTTATTTTCCCAAGAGCATCTGCTTCTTTTCTGTAGCTGTGTCGTATTTTGGTAATTTTCACAATATTTCTAACTACTTCTTTATTTGTTATGGTGCTCTGTGATCAGTGATCACAACTCTGAAAGCTCAGATGATAGTTAGCATTTTGGGCAATAAATAATTTTTTAATCAAGATATATACTTTTTAGGCATAATGCTATTAATATACTTAATAGATTATAGTATAGGGTAAACATAACTTTTTTTTAAACATTTTATTTATTTATTTGAGAGAGAGAACCAGCAGAGGGAAGAGCAGAGGCAGGGAGAGAGAGAACCAGAGGAGAAAAGAATCTCAAACAGACTCCCCACTGAGTGTGTGGAGCCCAACATGGGTCTCGATCTCACAACCCTGAGATCACAACCAAGGCTGAAGCCAAGAGTCAGACACTTAATCAACTGACCCACTTGGGCACCCCGAAGCATAACTTTTACATGCACTGGGAAACCAGGAAATTGATTTGACTCACTCTATGTGGTTGGCTAGAATCAAACCTGCGATATCTCTGAGGTAGGCCTCTGTATACTACCGAACCCCCGTTTCAATCCTGCCTGGCTTTAAACTGGCTTTTCAGTGCAGTCGAGTACAAGGTTAGATAACCTGGCCCTGGCCTACAGCCTCATCTCCTACCCTTGCTTGTTCATACTATTATTTATCTGACTTTCTGGTATCTAGAGCTAAAAGAAATCTTAGTTGACAAACAGGTATTAGATCATCGATTTGAGAAAAAGTCTAAGGATGATGGCCCAAGAATGGCATAAATAAATAATAAAGAAAAGCACAGGAAACAAAACATAACTGATTTGTATATATACACCCCAAAGAATATAGTAACAAAATGAATTTTTTAAAAAGGGAAGCCAACAGCCTTGCAAAAAGCAAAGCAAAACAAAAACAAACAAACAAACAAAAAAAAAACCACAAAAAACTTTTGATTATATTCTAACAACACAGAAATACACTTAGTAAATCTAAAAGGACTACAGTTTTACACATCACATTTTGGGGCTACAATGCAATAAAATGAGAAGTACAGAAACAGAATTTAAATATGCTCAACTCTGAAAATGTTAGAATATTATTTTACATAAATTAATGCCAGGGTCAGTTTGCAAATTCAAAACACAGTACCTATAAATATACAGCTGACCTTTGAACAACATGGAGGTTAGGATGCGGACACTCCCCTTCCCCATCAGTCAGTATCTAACTTTTGACTCTCCCCAAACTTAATTAGTAACAGCCCACCGTTGACTAGAAGCCTTACTGAGAACACTGAGAACGTTAACAATAAATGAACACATATTTTGGGTATGTGTATTTATACTATATTCTTACAATAAAGGAAACTAGAGAAAAAGTGTTAAAATAATGAAGGAAAATACATTTACAGTACTGTACTGTAAGAATCCACTGATACCTGGACCTGCACACTTCAAGCCCTGTCTTATTCAACGGTACGTGCAAATATATTGGATCTATATTGCTGAAAGCTCCTGGGTATGTTCATCAGAATGCAGTACTAATGGGGTGCTTGGGTGGCTCAGTGGGTTGGACCTTCTGTCTTCGGCTGGGGTCATGATCTCAGGGTCCTGGGATCGAGCCCCGCATCGGGCTCTCTGCTCAGCAGGGAGCCTGCTTCCCCCACTCTCTCTGCCTACTTGTGGTCTCCCTCTGTCAAATAAATAAATAAAATTAAATTTAAAAAAAACCTTTAATAAAAAAAAAAAAGAATGCAGTACTAACATGGAATCACTTAACATCATTCCATGACAGGTGGGAGTGGCAGGGAGGGTGGTGCTGGGAGCTGTAGCTCTTGAAGACCCTGGTGGTAAATCAGAGGGTTCCCCTCCTTCCAAACCTAAACTTGACCTCACAGTCCATTCTAGCCCAGGGCTCCAAGCAGCTGCCACAAATGCACAGGTGTTGGCGTACAAGATCGAAACTACCCTCTGCGGCAGGCAGCTTGGAAACTGGACCCAGCAGCTGCTGTGGAAAACGTCAGTGGCCCCCGAGAATGGTATGTGAT